>NC_083644.1:10923536-11125354 GCF_963576545.1 Limanda limanda | reverse complement strand
AACAACAACAGTGAGATGGTTTTAAAAGCAGTGTAATGTGTATGCTGATAGTTAGCTCAATCTTTGTAGCAGGTGGAAAAAACAGAGCCATTACACATAAGGAAAAATCTTTGATTAGAGGGAGGAATATATGTACGCTATTTCTACACCTAGACATCACGACCAGGAAACTCAATCACACGGTTCAAGTCTAACTGCATTTGTGACATCAGTCCTAATTTAGACACCATATATGAAATCCTTACCTCACCGGTCTTGCCCCCCCCATCAGGTTTAAATGTATATCTCTTGGCGCACAGCTCAAGGATGAGCAACGTGGCTCAGCTGTGTTATAAATACATTCATATCAAAAAACAGCTTGGCTACTATTTTATCCTTTAACACTGCCACTCTGCACCGTATAAAGTATTTCCCTAAATCTACTAAACAAAAATAAAGTGCTAACATATAGTTTACATGATCATCTTCATAAAGCAACCTAAACTGGAATATTGTCACTGAAGGGATTCAAGAGGGAGGAGTTTGTCCCAGAGGTTTTTGACTAAGCAAGTTAGATATTTCTGCATATTATGTAACCAGAATATATCTTCATCAGAATGCTGGCAAGATGAAGTAAAGTAACATACATATTCATCTTAGATGATCAATTTGTCTTTCATTACGTGTGTAGATACTGTAGGCGTTGTTCCGTGATAAATTCTAAACCTGTTTGTCAATTTCCATTTAATCTACAGATAAGACTTGCACAGCACTTATGAGGAGGTCCTTTAAAGACAGAGTGTATTAATGCTGACAATGCTCTTCCCATCATTACTATGAACTTGAGAGTATGACAAACTCAAAATGTGTTGCTGACAGTTCAAAGTAGTCACCAGCAAATTAAACATTATATCTACACTCGGTTCATAAAAGGTATTTCAGTTAACTAGAAATTAGCTTTGTTTGAGGTTGGGGCTGATTTCTGCAGCGAAGGACATTCCAGCTGACAAAGTACTCCCTGGGGTTAAGAGGGGAGTACACAAAATGAGACAGATGATCCGGGGAACACCGTTACAGACGTCAGCCATTCGTCTGCTAGTCTGCAGCATGAGTGTGTGCATATAGAAGCAGTCTTGTGTCAAAACTATTCCCACAGTGAACAAAACTGCGGTGACAAGACTATGCAACAAGTTTTACATTCCATGGAATCTCTGAGATCAGCTGAAAACAGAACCCGATGACATGAGAGCACCATCTTCTGGAGAGCTATGGATAATTCTTCTCATGTAAACTGTCGATTCCCCATCCTCCAGTCAAAAACTGTGACCTCTAAATGGGGGTAGCAGATGTGCTTTATTGAGCCAAATAGGGAAATAAAAAAGTTAAAATGTAATTAATAAAGTGCACCTCAACACCAAGAGACCTAATGTCTGACAATGATGCTTTAGGACAATGTGCTACAGCAATAACCAGTTTCCCTCTCCAGAAGTTTTGGCTTGCTTTACGACACCTTTGTTTGTTTAGAAGACAGCAGTTAAATGTTTTTTTCTGGATTGGTCAAGGATGACGTCACTGTAGTCAAACAAATGTAAATAACTGTAACTGTCATTTGTGCATTCATTAAACCCATAAAGAGTGTCGTTAAGGTGTTTTCTGAATAAGCCTGTCTGATGATGCACTTCTTAATATCTTGTGTCAAAAACTATATAATACTATAACTGTAGTATTTGTTAAAATACTGACGTTGACAGGACAGGACAGAATATCTCATCAGAGTGCCTACAAAGACTCACAAAGTCATATTTTGACATACTGAGCAGTTTGTACAAATATCCCATGGCAAGAAAGTGAACAGCTACAGGCAGAACTATGACGAGATCTGTTTGTCTGCATCTTAAATGGCCTCATTGGAATCCAACCTATGGAAACCCGGATTGGCAACTGGGAAACTAAATCCTGACGAGCTTCCAATAGAACTGTCAGAACGAGCCAGGAGAAGAGCAAATGGTCATGGCAGAAAAACATCTAGTCCGTGGCATTCAGCCATGACTTGGTCTGCACAAACTGTGTGTTACTGTGTGTGTGTGAGCCAAGTGGAACAGAGTGTGCCTTGTTGCATGTGTAACTGAAGAAGTGTGTGTCTGAGTGGGAAGTCATGTGGCCCTGTGCAGGCAGCATCACCCTCCACTTCCTCTGTGCTAACTGGGCATGCACACAGAGAGGGTCTTTCTTTTAGCCAACTCAGAAACCTGGCATGATAGCAGGGGTAATGCCGTGGCGTGATGGTGGCTGGAAGATCCCACCCGACTTTAAAATTGTTAAAAAGTGAAAGCTGGCTTCTCTACATAAAAAGGGCTCTTAAGTGTGTGAGGTGATTTCACAGAGAACGTCTAGTCTTTGTGATTAAGATGTTACAGGTCTGGAATAACAAGGGTTTGCCATTTCTCTCATACAATCTACTGCATTTCTTACGTGAAGAAAATGGATAACAAACATTTTTAAACAAAATTTGCAGCTTCCTATGATAATTTATCCTTGGAACAGTGACGTCAGGGCAGTATTCTTTCCCAAGGACAAGGTTGCTCTTAAATCAAGATTACTAATAAAAGGGCTGACTTGCCAAATCAATAGCCGGTGAAGCAACCTTCTGTGAGGAAGGCGTCACACCAAATATGATCCTGCTGTTCGAATCTGAGCAGACAGCTGACGAGCTTTAACTCACACTTTTAGATGAGCACCCTTTAAACCTCATGTGTCTGAGAGGAATTCACCAGACTACTGTGAATACCAAAAGGTGAAAAGGCGAAGGTAGAAGGAGGGTTTCTTTTCTGGCTCTGTGGCAAAAAGGCAGAGAAGTGATCATTAGCACGAGCCCGACAGAGGCAGCAGATGATCCGTGACCAGCTGGTTAGTGCACAACCTTTCATTTAGCAATAAACAGTACTGCAGATGTGGTTTTTCTCCTCCAGCTTGGGCTTTCCCTCGGCGCCTGCAGCACATCTCATAATTTAAACCTACACGGCCTACCCTGCCTTCAGTGGCAAGCAAGGGATGTCCTAGGAGCATCTTCCTGGAGCCAACAGGATGCTTGCAAAGCTGCCCCACCCAGCCTATTCCAGGCTCCTCCATCTCAGCAAACTGTAGCTAAACCAAGTCTTTCCCTACTTAAACAAAGTGATTAATCTGTAACTGTTTGCCTTGCAAAACAGTATGCAGAACAATTAATAATGAGCTAGCAGATGGGTGTGAAAGTCTCACAGTGTACTCACTCGCTACTTGTATTTCATTTATTTGTCTTTTTCATCTTCATTACGGAGATGCGTTTCAAAACTTGAGGTTAGAGGGTATGGAATGACTTCAGCGAGATGTTGCATATATGGCCAGGCACTTGTCTCACTGAGCCCTGACACAGCCACACACAACACTCCTGTGTGTGGCTGTTGTGGAAACAGATTATCAACTCGCATACCATACACACCATAGCTATGCTGATAGGCAGGAGGCTACATCTGATTGGCAGGGCTCCTGTAGTCCAGACGTGGCTATCTATGGGAGGGAAAGTGAGAGGCGAGAGGGACGAGATCGAAGAATACCAACAGGGCGACACAGGAAGCATTTATATAACACCATGTAGCACCTGTGGTCGACTCAGTGGAGCTAAAAATAGAATTTTCTGAGGAAACCCACACTTGCTTGGCCCATGTATGATCCAACGTGTGCGGGAGTGTACGTTTCCCTCAGGGTTAGAGGGAATCCCTGTGTGTGCATCCTTGGGATTTAGGGTGAGGATATGTGATTGTGTGTAAATGTGTGTCTTCCTGAGGCCGGTCTGCCCTGGATCTCAACTGGAGGAGATCACCCATGAACACCAACATGGAGTCAAACTGTACAGACAGGAGGGGCAAAGGCAAGATTAGAAACCACCCTGATGTGCTACAACAACTCTCCCTCATGTAACGGTGTTTATTTACACTGCCACGTAACGGATCAGCCTGCTTCTACACAAAAAACAACCGACACAACCCCACACTTTGCAGGTCGAATGTGAGTCATTCATTGTGTTCTTGGAAGTGAGCTCAGTGGGGAAGCACACATGGGATTTACAAATGAACCCTGCTGTCCTGTGCCAGAGGATCCTACTATTAAAGAACAGAATATACTGGCATGACAATCCACACACATTGTAATAATAATAGAAACACATCGGGGGGGGGGGCATGCTCATGCTAACAAGTCATTACACACTAGCACTGGAAACCACTGGATCTGTCTTGAGCTGCTCAGATCCACCCATTCTTATGCTAACCACCTAATGCGAAGTGAACACTACACACAGTGTCGCCTAATGTGCACAACTCTAGCAAAAATTCTCCTCTACACAATAGTCGTGTGTGTGTGTGTGTGTGTTTAAACACAAAGAGGCCAACAACGCCTGTTTTACACCGTTTCAATTCCAGTGTCTGTGCCACGCTAGCTGATGCTAACGTCCATTTAAATGCCAGCGTCTTGATTCAAGCTAGCCTCTTTTAGAGCTGTCCACACTCCGCCTGACAGAAAATGTTTTCATACTATTTCCATGTCGTTAAAAATGGAATTATCGGCTCGCAGAACTAGATACTTCACGGGAACCGGGCGATAAAACAAAAAAGGCATCTCATCCGCCGGGCTGATGCCAGCGCAGGGATGCTAAACCGTTACCCTCCACCCTGCCCGGGGGGACGCCGGCGGACAGCGGCTCCCTACCCGGGTCCCCTCGCCCCCTGGCCCCGCTCACCTCTCTCTCATGAAGTGCTTGAGCCGGAAGATGGCCTTCTCGTCGATCTTGCGGATGAAGGTTTTCAATCTCTCCCTCTTGTTCTCGAGCATCCTTCCTTCCTTCCGCCAGCGATGCTCGGCTCTTGTCGAGGAGACGCTCGTCCCTTGTTTTGGCTTCGTCGCTCTCCTCCTCTTCCTCCTCCTCTTCCTCTTCCTCCTCCTCTACCTCCTCCTCCTCGGCTCATCCGCGGCTCATTAGGCAAATGAGGCCAAATCGGACCAAGGGGGCAGAGCCAATCAGCGGCGGCGACCACCGGAGGAAAACTGGCATGTCAGACCGCTCGGCCAATCGGAGCGGAGGAGTCGGCCACGCTGCGACCGCCCACTACCAAATATGGTAGTTGACGGGGGGTGTCACCTTTCTCTAGAGCAAAGCGGATGTGGCGTGTGTTGTGGGGATTAGAATCAATAACCTACGTGTTAATTCAACATTTAACGTGTGAACAACATCAGGAATCAACCTTGTGACTGAGCAGCAGCGTCTCATGGGCCTGATCACACCATGTTGAATGCGATACACTGCTTTGCACTTCATCCACACACAGAAACCTACATTCAAATGCATGGGGGGGGGGTTTAACTACTAGAATAGATAGATAGATAAATGGATCGATGGACAGATATTTGATTGATCCACTATCCCACAAAACAGTCAATGAGAATAATAAAAGGTCAAAATAAGTCAAGAATAAGTTCACTGCAGTGAGATGAAAGTCGAGCCACCACCACAACTACAAGGCAGTCACAGTAAAGAAGTATTTGCTAATGGAGACACTGACAATACAAATATTTGATCAATTTGTACTACTTTCCATGAAGTATTTTGCACTGCCCTATTTATTCTTGCACATATATATATATATATACACATATTTAAACATGTGTACATGTTATTATTATTATAGTTACTATTATTATATATACTGTTGCTGCCATTATTACTATATACTGCTATTATATTGGTATAATTACTATCATATATAAATATATATTATGTTCTATTATATACTATATATACTGTACTATTTTTATATACTGTCTAACAATAACATTACCATCATATCATCAGTACCATGACCATCATCTTGCCATTGCACCTTATCTACCTATTTATCTTGTGTTTCTGTTTTTATTCTTTCTAACTCAATATTTTTTATTTTATTCTATTGTATTGTATTTTATCGATTCAAATATAGCGGCTGCTATGACGACTTAATTTCCCTTCGGGATGAATAAAGTCATCTATCTATCTATCTATCTTAAACAACTAAAATCCTGATAGCCCTGTGTCTTTTGGCCGTGTTCTATATGTTGTGTACTTATGTTGAGTGAGTTCCTTATAGGTTTACCCCTGGGGCTTAGAGACAAATTACATTTCATCACATCTATGTCCTGTGCATATCGCAGTCAATAAAGTTAACTATTAACGTATGATAGTGTGTTTCCTTGTAACCTTCTTGTGTGTTTGAGTCTCCTTATCCGATTTTTAAATCAAAGCCAAAGTTTAAATCGTGACTTTGTTCCTCTTCAAAAAAGTAAAAGAAAATGATGAGGACTTTTTTGTTTTTTATTGCTGAAATTCATTTGAAGATTAACAAGCTTCTATACGATCAGGGAAGAACCCATTGAATTTAGATCTGGATTAGGGACTTGGTTTTCCTTTTCTGTAATATTGCAGGTTAGGATGTTTTGTGATATTTTCCCAAATTTGCGCGAGTGTAATTGCCTGGACAAAGACATGTTTTTTAAAGGAAGAACATGTGGATGGAACATTTTTTTAAATGGGACTATCCATTAAAAAATCTGCAGTTGGGTAGAAAAGGCCTTATGCATGTTTGGGTTTGAGATGTGACGTAAGCTGGCAGCACCTTTACAAGTAAAAAAGTGAAACGGCTTGAGACTCATGAATCATCATAAGCTTTGAAACCAGTGATCACTTCTTTGCATATGAAGGGAATTGGAGACCAGTGACTAAATAAACAAGCCAGTCGCTCACTTGGTGGCTTTATTATGAAGTCCACAGAAGACTTTTTTATGAAGACTTTGTTGCCCTTCAAAAAAGAAAAAGTAGATGATGAGGACTTTTGTGGTTTTGATTGCTGAAATTCCTTCGAAGATTAACAAGTTTCTATACTAGCTGACAATTTGAGGTGTTCATCGATCATGGAAGAACTCATTGAATTTTTGCTTTAGATCGGGATCAAGGAATCTGTAATATTGCTATATATATTAAGTTAGGAGTTTTTGTTGACATTTTCACCAATTTGAGAATAATTCATAGATCTAGATGAAAACTGCAGGTATATTCAGGGAAGTGATATATATGAGTATGTATAATTTAATGCTGCCTGCCCTTGAAATTAAGGGGGACTGGTGGGCCTTGGCAGTGTTATGTGCTCTACTGAGTTCTCTTCTTGTTTTGTTCCTGATTTAACTGTTATGTGTCATATCATGACAAATCGATGAGTTGCCATCAAATCACGGTTCCATCTGATTCAGTACAGCTTTCTCATCAGTAGAGTGCTTCGTGACTCTGTAGATAAAGACCTTGAAAAAAGAAGACCAGTCATCAGCAGCGGTTTAGAGAAATACGCACAAATCTCAGCACTGAAAGCGCTTTTCTGCCCTCTCGCCAGGGGGCTCAGGCACTGCCATGCCACCAAGAACAGAAGAGGCGGTGTGCAGCCACGTGACACACAGCAGTCGCACCACCCTCACACAATCTGGTCTACGCCAGCCAGCCCCCAGTCCTCCCTTCCACCTCCGCCAGGAAACAAAGCCGATAGAGAAGAGGAAATCACATTTCGCAAGGAAGCATGTGATGTAATCGGGGAGGGGGTGTACAAGTAGTGTGGGCAATAGGCTTTTCTGTGTTGATTCATCAGTGAGAAAGCTGAATGGGGGGGAACTACCCACGGATCGAGGACTCAGAAAAATTCCCAGATGCAGTGAGTTAGTTGTAGTGTAAGGTCAATTGAACCAATTCCAATATATTTGGAAATGTGACGTAACATTATTCAACTTGAGGCCTTGTGTCATAGAGTGGCCCAGTGTGTTGTTGATTACATTTACATGTGACAGCAATATTCAGATTATTCATTAAGATGTATACACGTCAATATAATCTGAATTAAATGGGAATACTCAACATGTCCTAATCTGTTGTACTTGTCTACTTGAAGGAGAGTTGGGAAGATCTGGCTGGAAGCTTCAGTTATGAGTCCTAAATGTTTGCATGTGAATAATCTCAATTATTGACCATATTTGCGAGCAAAGCCTTTTCTGTAGGTTTCGGAACCTGAGAATATAATATAATAATTAAATTGCCATACCTTCTGAAAGTATTGGTGTAAAAGCACTTACAAAAAGGCGGAATATGCTGAATATGAGCTAAATAGAGTTTTCATGCTTATAAGACACACTCAGCTTTATATGCAGGTTATGGTGGATAGGTGCTCTTAAGAACTGTTTCTTTGGAAATTATCAACACTAAATGAAGGTCCTCTTCTTTTCAGCCAAATGAAGTATACGTGCTTTCAGTCACAACTAGAACCAGACTGTTATCTCTGCTCTTACCCAATTTAAAACTTATCTGAATGAAAGGAAAAGGTCCTTTGCCTCAAGGATTGCCGGTTACCTGTTGCCAAATGAAAGTTTAGCCAGAGAGATCTTCATATTAGACATCAGCTGCTGGAGTAACACAAATTGTACTTGGCTAAAAAAAAACCCAACAGGCTATGACGCACACGACCGCTGCAGCCACGCAAGTTACGGCACAGGTGCATAGAAATGCTGATGAGGCAGGATAAAAAAGGGGCAGCACAGGCACCTACTTAGGAGTGATGAAGTGCAGTAAGCAATATGCCGAGGCAGCATTCACGTTTGTTTTCATACTCGCAATGTGATTGACATTAAAATCATAAATATTTTTAGACTGCACGCAGGTAAAAGCTTATTTAGCATGAGCACATGGCATGCATTCAGCTGGGAAAGACTCTTGGTCTGAGGGGAAGTACACAGGGTTGGTTACACATTGCTGCCTGGCTTTTCAGAATGAGAAAGAAAGATAGATGGCTTTTTGTGTTTTGACACAAAAAATTCCCCTATTTCAACGAGTAAGACATCAGCTGGCACAAAGTGAGACAAATTAAATTGCTATGGGCAAGTTTTTACAGTGGCAGAGCAAGATGGGAATATGTTGAGTATAATTCATGGCTGTTTTTTTTGTTTGTATGTATGATTGTATCTGTAGCCTCAGCGTACCCTTAGTGTTCGGCTTTCAACATTATTGCGATAAAAAGGCTGAAACACCTGATGGTACTTTTGAAGATTATTATCATTATTTTCATTACAATATTGAGTGTGACATAGCTCAAATGTGACGGCTCGGGGCTGATGGCCGCCCACACTGAGTTTGGTTCTGCTGCAGGTTTCTTCCAGTTAATGAGGGAGGTTTTCTCTACACAGTGCTTGCTCATTGTGGGAACTGTTGGATTTCTCTGTACATTTGAAGCTCTTGACCTTATTATGCTATGATTTGGCCCATTCAATTGAACTGAATTGAATACCTCTTATAATAATTCATTCATCTTTTTGCGAAGCACTTAGTAACCTTGTTTAGATAAGTGCTATTTAAATAAAGTTGTTATGTATGTATGTACATTGACTACATCACCTAAAAACCTCCTCTAGTCAATATTTGCGTGGAATTTTTTCAAGTTTGGTTGACTTTATTGTTTTATAAATTCATTGTTTTATTATTGGCTCTCATCACTTTCTATTGTTTTCCTCAATCACTGGAGAGGCAGTTGTAGTTTTGAAGCCAGTATGGGTCACTACTGTTTGCATGTGAAGTGGCTGAACTGCTAAATATAACGTTTCAGTTTGACATGAAGTGATCCCCACAACAACAACGCCTTTGCAGTTAGTTGCAGCTGCAAATACTATATCTCAGTAATAATAAAAAATTTGCTATTGTCACACTTCATAGACAACTGTCAGCTAACTCAAATCGTGTTCCTCGATGAGCCGGGGAACAAATACTATCTTTATGTTAAGATCACGGTGGATTACAAAACAGAGATAACAAAATAAACACAGGTGAGTCATTTCCCGGCAAATCCAATATTTAACCTGTGTGTCGTAGCCGGGAGGGATACACTTTTGTGGATAGGTCGGCCATGACTCCGGGCAAAAACATAATATTTTGGAACGCATCCAAATGCACAGGCGGATTGAGGAATTCTGAACACAGCTGATTATCAGTTGCACAGCTGAGAAACTCAGTCATTACATTACATTTACATTACATTACTCATACTTACTTACTTTCATCAGTCAACACGACATGAATTAAGGTTTTCCCCTAGGCAGCAGAGACTTTAATCATTTTTTCTGTCTCTCTACGTCATTTGGAGAAAATCTGTCTCTACAACATTTAAAAAACGATTATTTTCTCATCATATATTATACAGGACCTTAGCACTGTGAAGTTTAGGGAATTGGGTGTTTTGTTTCATTGTAGTTTTCACAATTAATTAGGGTGAAAATATATAAAATGTAATCCTTTTTTATAATAGTGAGAAACTCCTATTCTTGGATAAAAAAATCTCTGTTTAAAATCGAATAAATAGTATTAGTATATAAGAAATTAGGTATAGGGACAATACACCGTATATAGTATATGTATTTCATTTATTGCAGTTTATTCGTAAGTAAGTTTGCATTATGTTGTATAATTCAATATCATTCAAGGCCTTTTAAGTTGAATGTGCAAACATTTAAGTTAGGAAACTGATATTTAAAAACATCTGTTCTGCCTAATCATCATCAGTTTATGTGTGTGCCGTCTGTGGGGTCAAAAAGGTCAGTGCATCACCAAGGATTCACCCCAGCAACAGCCTATTGCAATCAACGTGCTCAGTGAAGGGAGGGAGGGAATTTACTCCCCTACCCAGTGATATCATCTTACCTGCAGCACTGGGACGCTGTCTGTGGTCATCACTGAACAGCCCACACTGTTTATTTTGCAGACATTTTGGGCAATTCACTCTTCAGAGGTAGTTTCACACATTCAGGAATGTTTGTCTGTTCGTCAGACTGATTGAGGCAATTCGATTCTTAACTGTGCCATGTTTATGAAGAGACCTTCATCTTGTGTGGTTTGTTTGTGCTCTCTTTGAATGAGCAAGCTAGAGTCTCAGGTGTAACACATACAATCCTCAACTCAGAGCGTATTGGGTTTCTACCTGGTAGGGTCTGGCTGGCCTCTTCCAGATACTGTTACCAGGCTACGGCCATCACTAATTCATCTGTGCTCTTCACCACAAAGCTCTGGGTGGCTGGTTGATCAGCTAAGCGGGTCTAAGGACTGTGTTTTTCTCCCTGCCAGAGCAGTGCAGCACCAGGCCTCCCAGAGGACTGAGCACCTGAGCTGGGGCTAATGCAGAACGGGGAGACTATGAGCCCGCAGGACTCTAAGGCAGCAGGGTCCGAAGCCATGGAGGACCAGAAGGCCCCGAACCAGAGCCGGAACGAGGGGTGCATGGAACCCACAGCGCCCCCACTTCCTCCACCTTCACCACCACCACCCGGGCCACCAGAATACCTGAGACCGAGGCTCATCTTCCACACTCAGCTGGCTCACGGAAGTCCCACAGGCCGCATCCATGGATTCACTAATGTCAAGGAGCTGTATGCCAAGATTGCAGACGTGTTCAACATCTCACCTTCAGAGGTACGAAGCAAACCAAGCTATCTGTGTGGACATTGTCAGATTAGGTATTTCCAGTTATGGAAATTGACAATTTAAGATGTGGTTGTATTCCTCTTCCTTCTCTAGTCTGGCAGGCCAGTAGCAAATAGGTGTTGGGTTTCCATTCTAGGCAGTTTCATGATGCACTATTGAATATTGTTTGCCCTCACTACTGTCTGCTAGACTTTGCACTTATTGCATATTGACCAGGATCAATAATGGAAACGAATGACCAGATAATCAGTAAACACAACAAATGCTTTGAAAATAACTCAAATAACAAGATAAGGTGAAAGAGCAAGTGGTGTTTCACACATGCATTTACATCGATGGAAATATATTCAAATAACTGTCTGAACAACGTCTGCCTAATTCCTCGGAAATTATCTGATAATGATGATGATTATCAGCATAAACGTCAGCAATGCTTCTTTGACTCAGTGTTGTCACAGCAGAGGCGGGGATAGTGACTATATGGGTACATCCAAAAACTACTGAATCCAACATATTACTATAGTCTCATATAACAAATATTCTCTCTGCCGGGTAAATGCCCACACAAGCTTTTTCTCATGGTTGTAGCATCCAAGGCCAGTCCTAGATAAACCCCTGATGGAATCACCGAAGCTATTTTCAAAGACTGGAAAAAGCTCCTGCAAAGCCAAGATATGAAAAGACATTTGATAAACAATTTTCAGTCAGTGAGCTGTATTTCAAATCTACCGACCCACTATGTCTGTAGTAAAGAGTAATTCCCTGTTCAAATAATCTAGCTCAAGGTAGGGCTGTAACAATTGTCTGTGTTTCAGTTCAATGTTAGACTCCCTGTAAACATATTATAACCTTTTTAAACATTTTAAACAGGCCTACACATAATGATAGTGGTGGTGCAGCGTCTTGGTTTGAATCCCAGTTCGGCCAGAGTCTTTCTGTATGTTTGCATGTTCTCTCTTTGTTTTTTCGTGGGATTTCCTTGGCTTCTTCATGCAGACATGCAGATTGGGGTTTGGGTAATTAGAGATTCTAAACTGACCATAATGTGAATGGTTGTTTGTCTCTATACGTCGGCCATGTGATATGTTGGCAAGCTGTCGAGAATACACCACCACCTCTCGCACAATGTCAGGTGGGATTATCTCCAGCCTCCTACCCTGTGACGCCTAAAAGACAAGCGGTATAGATAATGGATGGCTGATGATAGGCCGGTGCTCTGAAGCTTTTTCTAGTATGTTATGGTAACAAACTCAGCAACAGCAACGTAACATTCTGCATCGGCCTTACTCAGCACTTATCAGTAGAGTTGTGAAGGCCGCCATGAAGGTCTGTCCTATCTGTGTATTACTACCTGCTGGACACAAACAATCTGAGTTGACGTGATACATGTAGACCATTGTACATTTCATGCAGACACAAATCCTGATGATCTTATCGGGCAACAAACAGACATGTGACAGATCTTATGGCTCCACTGCTTTCCTTGCGTTATGCAGGTTTCCAATCCCAAGCACTTAACATCTATTTTAGGAGGACAGAGTTACCACATGTTTCTTAACACAGGACATTTCCCTACATTAAAAACACATCTCATCTACATTGTGTAATTAAGCTATCACTCCTACCTCTGATGATTTACAGTGCCACAGGGGAATGAAAAGATGATTTAAGATAAAGAAGTGGTTAACTGAAGGTCCTTGGTATCCATCTGTGTGGGTTATGATTAGTTTGGAGCAAGATTACATAAATGATTCAGAACGGATTACCACAAAAACTTGGTGGAATGTTGTGAAATTGGTCAGCGAAGAACCCATCAAATTTGGGTGCAGCTTTGGATAAAAGGGGGGGGGGGGTCTGGGAAACTTCCTCATTCAATGACGTTGCGAGTTATGTTTTTTTTTTTTTTAAATCTTCCAAGAGACTAAGTCACGGATATTGATGAAAATAATCAGGCACATTTAGGGAGTGTGTGAAGTTTGGTGTATCTTGTTTGAATTTTATGGGACTGTTGGGACTTGGCACAGGTATGGGCTCTACTGAGTTCCATTCTAGTTGAGAGAGTTGTCTCCACCAGCCTGGAAGAATAGGTCCAGTTGGAAAGTTTCCTATTAATAATAAGCAATGCAACGGTCGGTGCCTGATATTGTGGCAGATACATCAGTGGACAAAATCTTTAAAAAAACAGACTTAGCTTTCATTTAAGTGTATGTCTACATTTACTGTTTATATTATGTACACTTTACACTTGCCTTGAACAGCTAGTAGTCTTCAAGGCAAGTGTAAAGAGCTTTAAGGTCTTAAGGTAAGAAACCAAACAGCATTTGTTTAAACAGATGTCAATACGGAACTTTTTAATCTAATAACCTGCAGCATATCTAAAAGGCCTTGAACTGCACCCAGACAGATATCAGATACCTTTCTATGAGAAATGCCAGACAATTAGTTGGTGATAGTGAGAACCAGAGCAGTCTCCTTGACCTCCTGGGGACAGAACAGCAGCAGCAGCATAAAATTACATTGCAGGTAGATTCCAGCAAAGACCTTGGACTGTAGTCATACTTTCCAAAGTAGCCGAGATCGTTACTGTGAGCAATGTCTTTCAGGAACTGCCCCAAATGAGATAACAGGTGACTCAGGTTATCTCGAATTCCCGTTATAGATTATACACTTAAAGATGGACTTCAACTATAGCACATTTAAGACGTGAGTCATTATTGCTAATTTAAATTTACAATCAGTTCTCAAACCTAAGTTATACAAACCTAAAATGTGTGGCAATTCAAAGGCTCAAGTCCACAGTATCACATGTGATCACAGGCCCACAGTATTCACACATAACTGGCAAATATTGTGTTTACATGTTAGAGTGATGATCGGAATCAATGACTTAAAGTCATTGGAGAAAAGCTTTTTATCTTCAGTGTTTATTTGCCATCTGACTCAATCTATTGGGTCTATTCAATTACTACCCCTTGAAAACCACAATTATACAACTCATAATATAATATATAAGAAACTGAATATAATTAGTCTGTTTGCTGATAAAAATGTCAAGGTTTTGATATTAATCCTGAAATATAAAAAACACTATGGAATCACAATAATGACTCATAACAAAATGGCCACAACAACAAAAAGCACATGGCTCTACTGCCCTCTAGTGTTTAAACACTAGACTGTTTTTTTTGCAAAGCAACAGCAGAATGTTGCTGCAGTGTTACAGAAGAATTAAGTTTATCTTTCATATTATATATTATATTAGGTTTTTATAGTATTTCCTTTTGCATAGGTTTAAATGATATTGGATTCTGATTTCAAAAATAGAAACCATTAATTGTTGTTATCCCGTTTCCTCACATCAGATCCTGTTCTGCACCCTCAACTCTCATAAAGTGGACATGCAGAAACTACTGGGGGGACAGATCGGACTGGAGGACTTCATCTTTGCTCACGTACGAGGAGAAACCAAGGAGGTGGAGGTGACAAAGACAGAAGACGCACTTGGCCTCACCATTACAGACAACGGAGCCGGATACGCTTTCATTAAGGTGAATGTGTGAAAGACCCAAATAGCAATAGATTTAAATTGCTACAAGGAATTCGGGGTACGATTCTGTAGAAAACACGTCTGGGAAAGAATAGGCATGACCTTCGGGAAAATAGCCTTAATCCTCATTTGATCAGTCTTAAATCTCTGATCTCGTGTTTTTAACTTTTAAAAAGTAAACCCTCTTCATGAATAGATGGCCTTGGAGGTATGATTCTTTACTTACAGTCACGTAAAACATTAATGGTTTAGTTTGTAACAATCAAACAAGCGCTGCAGACTGGGCATCGACATCCATGTGAGAATTTTCCATGTGTTTCTTTTGCCAGAGGATAAAAGAGGGCAGCACTATAGACCAGCTGAAGAGTGTGTGCGTCGGCGACCACATCGAGGCCATTAATGACCAGAGCATTGTGGGCTGTCGACACTACGAGGTGGCCAAGATGTTGAAAGAGCAGCCAAGGGGTATCCCCTTCACTCTGCGCCTGGTCGGGCCCAAGAAGGCATTTGGTGAGTGGAACATGATTCATGCTGTCCAGGAGTTACAATCATGTGGTCAACAGGCAGACATAACCCCTTAATATTATTTACATAACTTACGGCTTTAATAGACACTGAGCCTGTTCAGTGAGGTATTCATTGTCACTATAGCTGGCAACCTGCTATGTCCCTGAGCTGAGAGTGGCCCCCTGAGAACTGTTGATTACATCCACTGCAATGACAAGTATGCAGGTCCATTTTGCCTGGGGCCTCCAAAGTCCCTTAAAATGCCCCCCGGAACAAACTGTGGATTTACAGCTCCTCCTGACTTTGGGAGCTGTAAAGTCGCTGTTCTGACTTTGGTGTGTTTATGTGCTTTGAATTTGGAATATGGAAAAAATCTGTACGCTCTTAACAAAGATGGGAGAACAGGGATAGAAATAATTTAAACTGTGCAGGTTAATCATACAAAAGATCTGTGTTAGCTAAACAGTCTGGGAAGGACAAAAGTGCAATATTTGACAAGTTGCCATTAGTAGCTACTTTCTACGGCTGATTATAATGTAAAATGAAGTCCATTGTTTTTAAGTGGTGACGTCAGTAATTCAATAGAAAAAAAACGACCAAAAGTTGTTGTTCCCACTTGAAATGGCGTTCACACAATTTTCCCAGAGGTGATTCATCTTTCCGATTATTCCTACTCCACATGAACCCACAATAATATCATTCGTATCAATTCTTTCTGAATCCTGGACCTTGTACGTGTCACATCCTGAGAGGGAAATCCACGAGTGGTTAGGTGAATTAAAGCCAACATGACTCTTTGTTATGAAGGAACCAGGACTAAAAGCATTTCTGTTTCTCCCATCATCTCCATCCTCAGCACTCAGAGGAAGCAGAGGTGTGTGCTGGCTGTGATTTACGCTGGCACATCAGATCGTTTCATGGGCAGCCTAAACAAGCCCCCAGAGTTTTTTCTGTAAAACCAACTGCTCATTTCCTACTAATCAGGACACCTCACTCTGTTGTCCTCAGTGTTGATGGATCTCAGCACTCCTTGGAAGTTGTCCACCTTTCATCAGCACAAACAGGAAGACAGGAAAGTCACAGTTCAGGCGAATTGCCAAAAAGCCTGGGAAAGTTGTTAACTTACAGTAATGGCTATTGGCCGGTAATATCATGCCAGTGGTTGTTAAGCTTCAGCCAACATCATTGTGCATGACTGGGGTTGCTCAGAAGTGGCTCCGCATGGACAAGCATGGCTCGGTTATGATTTGATTTTGATAATCAAATTAAACAAACTATAAAAGCAGATATTTAGCGTTTGAAAACACAAAAACAGCATCCGTCTTTTTGCTTGTAAGTAAATTAAATTCTTGGTCTTGGTTTTTGTCAAAGAGTGAATATGCAGTTTATTTGAAATCAAAACTGTTAATTCAGTAACTGAAATATGTTTTTACTGCAAACCATACACAGACAAAATTTAAAAAGCTAAGAGGGACTTTTCATCACATTACAACCATTGGAGAAACCGAGGTGCTTCAAACAATTGGATACTGCACAGTGATGCATTGTAATATTTGAAGGTTCATTTTTAGGTAACAATTAAACTCCAGGCAAAAGTCGGTCAGAGAAGAAATAAAGCAAAGGTTCACAGAAACAACCATGATCCAGCATCCTCAACAGACAGGAACATGTATCCATTTTTTGACCAGTCCCCATAATGTGATGGAGATTTAGGTCCCCACAACATGACTAATACAGGACCAAACACACACACACACACACAGACACAGCAGACATCTGAAGTACATCATGCTTTACAGTCACCCATTCAAATTATATTTAATTGTATTTTATCTAAATTATTCTTCAGTCTAAAACACACTTTCATTTTCACAACCTTTTCTCGTGATGTGTCTCCCGTATAAAGTCGCCATTCACTCCATTCCCTTCCAAGCAATGTTTTTCCCTTCAAAAATACAGGAAGTGTCTCATTTATTCATCTGGTTGAGGACGTGTAGAGGAAGGACGGCAGTGCCCGCCCTCTGAGTGGATTCAGCAGAAATGGGCTGGGGCCTGTCCACAACCCCCGCTTATCAGACAGGAAGCCAAATCCATGGACGACAGACTCACTTCCTGTTCACAATCAGCATCTTATGTTTCCACACTTAATATTTTCAAGACACAATATAGTACTTAATAAAACAATCTCAAATCAAGTTCTACTTCTTGTTCTGCAGCTTTCAGCCGTGGCTGCAGATCGTGTTTTCTCTGTTGTCGTGGAGACGTTCAAACTCGTCAACTTCGACTTTAAGGTTTTGTTTTGAAGAAAGAAATGTCAAGATCAACAGAAGTTTGCAATCAGAGGACTTGTCACATCTTATGTGTGTGTTATTGAGCAGAGGCACCAGTCCAGTTGAAATAACAAAATTGGTCAGACTTTAGAAAAATGGAGGTTTTATCCACAGCCGAACAAGAGAAACGCTTCAGTCTCTGGTATGAGTGATGAGCCGAAACCCCCCCGTATATTTAAACCTGTCAATCCCAATTATTTTGGGTGTGCTTAAGTAAATTGAATCTCTTAATGACTGATACACATACAATATGGTTGGCTGCCAAACCTGATTAAGATGGATTAGATTTGCATGTGTAAAATTATTTATTCCGCTAATTAGAATCCTGAATGTTACTGAGCTGGGACTTCATTAGTGCTTTGAATACCAGAAATATCAGCCAACGACACTAATGTGTGAGGAACTGAGTGAGAGCAACCCACACTTTGCATATAAGATTAAATGAAGATTTATAGTTGTTGCCTCCATCAACAGAACCTGAAAACATATCAAACACTGGCTCTAGAAAGACCATTTCACATTTTTAAATATATGTTCAAGTCCATCCTTGGGGAAGGTTGAGGTGAGGAGTATTCACTTGATTGCAATACATAACCTCGCCACTAGATGCCACTAAATCCTACACACTGAACCTTTAACAAAAAAGACATTTTAACACAAGAAACAAAGGACACACAAATAATGGTCAAAATAAGAGTGGATTTTTAACATTTCGAGACGTGAACCAAATTGTTTGTGAGTCAACGTTGAGGCCACAGATTTGTTTTTGACAAAAACACATGCCTTTCCTGTGTTCGTAGCACTAAGTAGTGCAAATCAAACTTGCAGAGCCATTCTTGTTTTTTTCACATCATATAATGTGTCCAGCAGGAGATGGAGTTATTTCCTGAATGTTAACCACAAAAACTATTAGCAATACATGACCTCTGACCTTTCACTGGAGTGGGTTGAAATCCTCTTTAGAATCAATGGGGAAGGCCACAGCTGTATGACCCTGACCACAGATGTGCATTTTAAAAACCCCAAGAGTGTGTTTGATCAAAATAACTCCATGTGAAACACTATCAATTACTCAACCTGTCATTGAAAGAAGAGCTATATGCCTGCTAGTCTTGCTGTTGGCAAGTTTAGCACGTTCACATTCGTAATTTATCCTGTTAGCACTGAAGTATTTGCTTATTAGCAAATTAGCATTTCTTTTTCCTGCGGGACTCATGAAAGTTTTTCAGATTCCAAATGTTTTGCCTTTTCAGAGGAATAAAGTCTTTGAGTAGTCTGTGAAGAAATTGATCTGTAGAAGCTAAAGATGTGTTATTAATATGAGGAAATGCTGTCATCCTGTTTGTATGTGTTAGACATGATTGGAATGAGGACCAGGGCGCCAAAGTCAAACGAGGGCAAGATGGGGAATGGAAGGGAGACACTGCGTCTGCGCTCTAAAGGCGCTGCTACGGTCCAGGAAGTCGTGAGTTTCACACGCTCTGCTCGACCATGACTGCTTCAGCTTCCTGATGCACTCCAGATATTCACACAATACTGAGTCCAGAACTGATGTGAAATAAACTGAACACAGCCACTTGACTCCAGTCACACAAACCAACAGTCACACAGTATCAGTAACAGCTAACCCAGAAGTGACCTTTATAAAATGTTAATTTTAAAGTCAACCGTTGACACTTTCGCTATCTATAAAGTTTATACAACACTAAGACACGGGATAAACAATAGCCAGAGATACTCTTCGGCCTTGAATGTTTTGGTATGAGAACACGTCTTCACAATTTCCATCACCATATTTAGAGCGTGAACACTGGTGGATTTCCAGTAACACATCTGTACTTTTCCTTTGGGTGCTGCCAGCAAAATGAGTTTGAGGAACAGGCCACCAAGAAAGTGGACGACCTGCTGGAGAGCTACATGGGCATCAGAGACCTGGAGCTGGGTAAGACAACCACATAGCATTATGCGTTGAATCTTTGTTTTGGATGTGAGGAAATGAGCCAGCGGAAAGTAGATCTAAGATTTTACCACGAGAATTTTGAAAATACAATTTATTTGCCATCACGTCCAGCCCCAACGCTTACAAATATACAGCATCACAACTTCTGGTCAGTTGAAAAGCTTTTTTCCAGAACTTTCCTCCACATCTCTCTGAAGAAGTTGCTCTGTTGTCATGTTTATGTCATTGGTTTCGTTTCATGCTCAAAGGAGTAAAGTCCACCTGGAGAATCATAAAAAAAAACAGGATGACAGCTCCAGAAAAAATACTTGAGATAAGTTTTTTTTTTGTCAAGGTCAAGATCAATAAAAGATCAATTTAAATATTTAATTAGAGGCCCATTTGCTTACATCCCTACTAATACAAGATCAACTTATATAAGCTATAAGAAAAGGAATGTAAAGACTATGAGTGGGACACACGCTTTGCCCTTTGCCAGACTTTCAACGTCAATGGCCTTGGATGTTTAGACCTCATATAAAATGGGTTAATGATTTCTCAGTGTGTCCTTCACCCCGTTGTTTGCCAGGAAGTGATCCTATAAAAACATATTTGGTTGCACATCCTTTCCCAAGCAAAGTTATTAAGAGATAAGTCCTGAAAAAATGTCCAAATTCTGCCAAAATTCAGCTACATATATCATGTGGGGAACACAAGTCGTCCTTTTACTCAGATATTTTTATGTAATTATAATCCTGTTAGTTTACAAAGTACTTTTAAGGTCATGTTTGGGTTTATTATTTATAAACTGAGGTAATACTGATAGATAAAGGAGAGATTCAAATTATGTGCATTAATAATATGATTACATGTCTTTATTCAAACATTGTTGAGCATGTTTTAAATGTTTTTCAATATGTTTTATTTTGAAAATGTCTATTTTCACATTAAGATGCAGAATGAGTCCATTTAAACCTATGTCACATCTAATGATTTTTTTTAATGGATGTGCGTAGTATTCAAGGTCATCTCTTCATTAGAATGTTTCCCACACATTTACTATACATTGGTATACCATACACCAAAATATATTAATAGCTGCATTGTAAATATTTTTAAGTCCTACCAACAAAGGAAGGCGTCTGAAAGTACAATTTGACATCACTGAAGTTGCTCCTCAGGAACAGTCAATGTGTCTGTCACCGTCTGCGTTTGTTGAGTCTATTAAAATGATATTATTTAGAGTGGATTCTAATAAAGAGGATTGCACTGTGTATTTTCATTTTACTTAATGTCTTGTGAAAGGGCCATTGTTTGACATTTATATAAAAAATATAAAACTTAAAAGGGTTTAGTTTTGGATAGCTATAAACTGGCCTTTTCTCTGTTTATGGCCTGGGAATCACATGATTTAATACTTATCTAACAATCTTATATCATATCATATGATTTACAAGCAAAAGGACTTCTAAGTGTTTTTTTGGTGACTGATGTTGTGGATTTGTCTGATGAGGAAGAAAATAAACTTCACAGCCAACATTTACCTTCATTTGCCTGTGAAATGTCATATCATTATATTATTGTATACATTTTTGTCCCCTTCTTTCTGTAGCAACCACCATCGTGGAAGCAGGAAGAGACAAGAAGAACCCTGATGACTTTGCAGAGGCCTTGGACTCAGTTCTTGGGGATTTTGCTTTCCCCGATGTTTTCCTGTTTGACGTGTGGGGGGCTATCGGAGACGTGAAGAACGGAAAAATTTAGAAATTTTACGGTTTAGACGTTTTGGATCTTTTTAAAGTCAGAATATGTTATTCTTCTTCTACATAAAAAGCAGCGTATACAATACAGAGATACACATGAAAAAAACAAAGTCTTCCCAGTGAAATGAGAACTTGAAAAACACTTTGTCTAAGTGAATTACTGATTTTAGCTGAAAGGTGCAGACGTGCATGACGTAATTCATTTAACCAAACCTGTCATCTCACAATGCATCATCATCTGAGAGTGAACGTCAAGTGAGAGAGTGCATGCTCTGCAATTTAGTTTTCCACAAGATCATGTCAAACAGGAACTGAGTATGTTATTTCCCATGATAAAAATAAAACAAAAACAAATTATAAAATTAAGCTGATGTGCGTGTAAAGCATTTCCCTGGATCTCCATGTGTTTCTTATTGGCTGAAGAAATGACGGTCTTCTTGGTCATTTCCCTTCTTCCCCCATTTGCCATGATTTCTGAGGAAGGATTTCTGATTTGTTTTCAAAGACAAGATGTAAATATACTAGAGCAGGTTGTTGCAGTCTTTATATTTCAGTATCTCTACCTGTCTCTTCACTGGTCAACAAAGGGAATCAAACTGTCTATTGGAGTTTGAGAGTTTTGTCTTCTGGTGCATCAAACAATGGGAATAAAGTATGTTGTCCTATTCTTTGCTGCACATACGGTTTAAGCAGGTTAAATGACGAATTGCTGATTGAAATTCGACTCATCTTGTTCTACATCAGTATTTGTCTGAGGATGATGTTTTGTTTTCACACTTTGAAAAATGTATGGCACATTTAAGATGTTTAAAATTGTAATTAAACAAATTTAAAATCATAGTTGTCCAGTCTGTGTATGTTTAACAGAAAAGTCCACAAGTCCAAAAGAGTTTTTAAGTATAAGAGTTTACTTCTATGTACAAACAACCACATTCCATTTGTTTTGAGCTCATTCACCAGTTATACTTCAATTCTTATTGGATGTTTCTGATAAACAGATCATGACTTGTCTCAGCCACCATCAGTGAATGTTCAGGTGTCTGCTATCAGTGACAATACAATATTCAAAGTAGATAACATGCGTGATCAGTGTGCACAGCTTTCTTACAGAACGATCAAATAGTATAACAAATACATTGTTTGTCATGATATTCCCCAAATCCTCAGACTTAAGTTTGAGTTACTTAACACACGAATCCTGCCACAAGGGGAACATTGTGAGTCTGAGCTGCAGAGGTGATCTGTAGGAAAGAATCACAACAGGACCGAAGCCAAGCAGACTAAAGCAAAGGCTGTTTCTGGTTTTATAAAGACAATGTTCATATCAGGCATCTGTCTTTGTCTTTTATTGCAAGCAAAGTTGAGTCTCGCTCCAATATTGATCCCTAGAAGATTATTTATTAGAATTTTCATGATTCTAGACCAACTCTGGGTCTAAGACATTATTGTCTTTGGAAATGTCCTAAAACCACTTAAAACCAAGGATGACAAAAACAATTTGAGGGAATTATACTTTCTGCCTCAATTTTGGATTTGAATACATTTTAACATTCCATATTATTCACGTACGGCAGACAAGTACAGTTCACCCAAATTACAAAAGCTACAGACATGCCCTTATGTACATTTACACTTCACTTTGCTCACTTACTACTTTTTTCAAATGGCACTTTTCATTTGTTTGAGCAGCACAAATTAATTTCCATTCACGTAAAACTAACAATTCACTGAATATGAAAACTGTAGGAAAACCAAACTCTAAGCAGTAAGCAGTGGACACACTTCTATCACTATCACACAGTGATGATCAGCCACAGTATTAAAACCAGATATAATATATTTGAAATACTGTTGCATTTTCATTTATTGACATTATAATACTGTATTTTAATGGTCTCATTTTTCTTCGTCTGGCAAACTTGTATATGTCCATGTGGTGTATGACAGACAAACAGTATGGGAGTTTTGTGTACATGTCAAGTTTGGAAATATTAGCAACTGATCATGCCCAGGTTTTTAATGTTCAGAAGTTATCTTAATAATGTGGAAGCACGTTAAATCCTATTACACATGATGTTAGAGTATTTCCATTGTAAATAAAACACAGATATATAGTAGTTACAGTTGAAAGTAAAATGAAAATTGTGCACGAGGCACCAGGCTAACATTGAGATAGTTCACTCTGAATGAAAACATTCATCAGAAGTTTGTTTTCAGTCTGATGGTCTCTGGATTCACCGGCTCCACCAATAGGCTGAAGATTCAAGGGTTTCCCCCCAAAATACTTTCAGGAAAGGAAGAACACGACCACATCGAGCATGAGCCTGAAAACTGTGAATAATTCCTCATTGGCATCATCATGTAAATATGTATAAAAGGAATAACATCGCACAAGAATCACATGAAAACAAAGACCACAGACTGCATCAATAAAATTTTTTAAACTCAAACAGCATAAAAACACTTGGCGACACTGTGCCTGAAAAGTGGGATGCTTGCAGTAAGCTTCAGTTGTTCCTTACAGGCTTGATCATGATACTTGGCCGTGAATTAAAGTGTCGTTATTAATACTGAAAGAATTTCAATGGTATGAGATAGCACAATCCTTTCAGATAATAGGCATTATCTTCAACATGATTTCTCACATTCTGCTGTAACAACAATTCAAAATCCAACCAATCACGGAGAAGGAGGCGGCGGCTTCAAGGTAGATGGCGGAGTCCCATTTAATTTTCCCACCTCTTCCGTTTCATTCGATCCCACGGTGCTAGCGATTGAAGAACGTGTAAACCTGCGCACGGTGTCTCTGAGAGATGGGTACAAGGTCATGATGGAGCCCCGGGACCAGTCAAGGCGAGGGTAGATTCTCTTGAGAACCGCCCTGCGAAACAGGATGTAAACCCAGGGATCCAGGATCTGGTTTCCGGTGGCGAAGCGCAGCCACAGCAGTAGGTACTTGACCTGGAGTGGGCCTCCAGACAGCACAGTTTTTGCAATAAAGATCTGAAAGATTGATAGGGGGGTATAAGATAAGAGAGCAGGAAAGGGGAGGTGGAGAGGAGAAATGGAAGGAGAGAGGAATGCAAACAGTTGCAGGAAAGAATGGAAGCAAATAAAAAAATTAGTTGAAAAGATGTGAAATGAGGAACAACACGAAAAAGATGAAATTGGTTAATGTTTTAAATGCATACAGACACCGGTTAAGTCTACGTCTTATTAGCATTAGCCCAAGAATCTCACATGGGCCTAAAACATGCTAACAAGCTCTTTTAGGAAAGACTAACTCCAACTTTCCACTCCAGATGGCGCTCGGACACTTCAATGCTTTACATCCAAGCAGTGCAAGGAAAAAAATACCACTAAATAGTGTTAAAACCTTGTTGCATGCAAGTGTTGAGATGCTAGGTCTCAGTTTTAGTTAAACAAGCTTTTCTCAGAGGCAGATGTGCTCCAGGGCTGCACAGTTCTACACAGTTTGTGTTTTGGATAATTTCCAAGACGGACAAAAAACAACAAAATCCTTGGTTTTGCTTTTTGGCATCAAGGCTCCTTCAAGTGTTGAGCATCAACTTGGCCGGACTGAAGTAAACGGACTGTGGCTGGATGGCATTCATCACGGGGCAGCTCTGCTCTGAAGAAATGTTTGAGTAACTACATTAAACTACAGGCTGCAGATTGTTAAGCTATATGGGTCGGTGTTGAAATGAAAGCGGGGACACTGACTACGTTTATGCTACATGGACAACAATATCCGATATAAATGTGATTAAGCCAATAGCCTAAGTAACAGTTTGCCATGTAAACAGAACTTTCTGATTACCTCAACCCAAATAAGGTCTTATTCCGAATAAGTGCAGTGTTCCGATTTTTGTCTCTTATGCGCATAATAACGTCCTATTGGAGTTCTTACGAGAGCTTGACCGAGCATGTGCTAGGGCAGAATACCATATGTAATGGTATACTGGACATAATAATTGGGCAATCCTCTGCAACATGAATGGAATATTCTATCAGCATTTCATGTCAACACCGTAACTAAAATAATCAATCATCAATAGTTGCAATATTGCTGTCCATGTAAATGTAGTCAAGTAGACAGAAAATTCACATCAGATACTCTTTCAGTGAAATGAAAGCAGGGATGGCAATAAATTTAGTTAGCAGCAGCAAAACCGAGATGAAGCACAGGTAGGACTTCCCCTGAATGAGCTCATGGGTAATGAATTAGAAGCTGAATTGGTAAATCGTGATCAGTAAGTTTCATGGGCAGATGTTTGGAACATGCTGAGCCAACCACAGCCCTGTGTTAGGCTGATGGGAGTGATGATGGGAGTGATCAGCTGCTAACTTGGAGCTGTGTTATTGTTAAAACCTTTTTCTGCGTTTTTTTTATTTACTTTTTACTCGCCTCAGCCGGGACAGTTGAAACATGATGTAAATCCAGGGGTCAAATATCTGATTGCAGGTGGCCATTCGTATGTAGAACAAAACAATTTCATCTCTTACAGGGGCAGCAGTCACCGCGCTCATCAGAATAAATATCTGTGCAGGGTGTCACATAACTGAGGTTAGACAGGAAAAATACGTTCCATCAGACACCATTGATTGTGAATTGCAAAAAATGTGTGTAGAATTTGAGCTGCTGCATTTGATGACTCATAAAGGTAGAATAATAGATAACCCTGCACAAAGAAGACGAGTTCAAAATTTTGTAAAATTACAAAGTAGAAAGCTGAGAATGACTTTGGACTGGTTGAGCGCACGTACGTCAAGATGGTAGCGTTTATATCTGGGATATTTTGGCTTCTCTTATGGTTAATGGGAGGAAGCAGAGACGTGTTGTCCTTCTTGATATGACGTCGGTGGGCTAACCTTGTGTTTGCTGCCCTTTTTTACCTATTTTAGTCATGTTTGCCTCTGTGTCGGTTGACAACAGACCCAAAGGCTTCAGGAATGAAAGCTCCAACTTCCAGTAGTCTAGAAGTTTTCCTTTAAAGGTGCTGTTTCACCCATGCACCTTAAGTAGAGTCAGGTGTCATCACAAGAAGTGTGATTCGGACTTAGATCAGTTCCCATAGTCAAGAAGCTGAATTGCTAAGAAGAAACGAAGCATAAAGAGGGGAAGTGGAGAAAAGCAGCTTGAGACCTTGTGATGCTTCATTACAGTTCAAACATTTGAGGGGCGGAGCATATAACACCAAGGTTAGGGTTGGATGCCTCTGAGATAAACATGACTGAAAGTATTTTTATCATATTTTTTTTTTATAGTTTTTATGAAATAAAAGATTCAAACATTTACGCTTTTATGAAATTTGATGCTACTCTTACTCTCACTGTATATTGTTTGATTAGGAATTGAGTTTTCAATCTATCTTTATCACTTTGCATTAAACGGATGTAAACATATTACATACACATACATACAGGGGTCTGATTTTATTTAAAATATGTATTATTTAAAAAAAAGTTGCAATCCATTATAATATGATGTAAACCTTGGATTTTTCTTACAGGATTATATAATAACTTAATGGTGTTGAATGTTTAAATATATTTTGATTACAATCATAAATCCTATTGCTGAAAATATGTATTTGTATCTGTATTTTCTTTTAAATGTCTGTAAAAAATCGAAATGTCAGCAGTTTTGTGTTTGGACAATTTTGCACAACTTCTTGACACATGTATATATTTACCCATGTTTCAAAGTGTAGGTTTTATAACATTTTGGCAAACTCACCAGGAGTGGGCACCAGCAGCTAGAACCGATCACCATGATCAGGATGAGCTGAACCATCATCTCCACTTCGTGATCTCGGCGCCGCTGGCACCTGTCCTGTCCGCAGCACACCTTGATCAGAGTCACCACGCTTATCGTGTTCAGCAAAAATGACACAGCTATGCACATCAACCCAGTCAATGAGAAGATCAGGGAGAAGATCAGGTCATTTCCCTTTGAGCTGATGTTTAAAAAACACCAGGAGCCCGGCATCTGCAAGTGGTAGGCCCCGACGCCTGTAAGGGGCAGCAACGCAATGCAGCCAGCGAAAAACCAAACCAGCAACAAAATGGAGATTGTCCGGCTCTTGGTCGCGCTGGAGGCGCGTGCAAACGGCCGATTGATGCCAATGAAACGCTCCACTGCCATGGTGGCGCCAAGCAGCAGCGGGCACAGTCCATAGAACACCATGGACATACCCATGAAGTTGCAGAAATGGCAGTTTGGGTCTAAATTGCGCCAATTAAAGTGAGTAACATGGAATGAGACCACAATGCAGCCTGTGACCAGGAGACCCATTAAGTCAGTGAACACCAATCCACCGAGGAAGATCAGAAAGAAGGAGCGAGAGCGGCTCTGCGTCCGCTGGAAGGACTTGACGAGAACTACAAAGGCGATGAGATTAGAGGTGAGGCCCAGCATCATGAAGATAGATGAGTAGTAGGCTGAGGCGATGGGCATGGTGTAGTTGAATGGAGGACTGTTCTTGGTGAAGCAGAGTGGGGTGTTGTTCGCGAGCTGCAGGATTGAGGCGTTCATGGTGGCCAGCGGGTGCAGGGTCGTTGGCTTCAGATAATTCAAAGATGTAACCACAGTTCCAGTCAGTGGGATTTCATTCTTCTCTTCAACCTCAAAGTAAAAAGAAAAGTAAAGTAAGTACAAAGTGTCATCAAAAAGACAAGGTAAGGCATGCGATACAAATGAGCAGCACAAAAACTGGCCGGCTAAGTGTTGGGCTGGTTAAATATACTTACAAATACTTGTGTTCAAATGAAGCTGTGTGTTTTCTTTGCTCCTCTGGATATGATGCTTAATTGCGTTTATCCAATTCTTGATTCTAAAACGAGCAAATCTACAGATATAATTAGAGTTATGTGAGGCTGGGCTGAAGCCTAACCCAGCATGCTCTTGGAAAGATGAATGGAAAGAGCGTTTTTATTGGACCAGCCATATTCACTTAAGTATTTGGTGAGACTGAAAACGTCTGTGCAATAAAGTCTAACCCTGTTAAAAACAAGAGTTGGTCAGATGATCAAACAAGGTTTAGATTAGCCAACAGTCTGGCCAGAGTGTGCAAACCACTCTATTTGGAGCTAAAGCTTAAAGTCAGAGCACACAAGATTTTAATTTGATTTAATAATTTGATTTAATGAACTGATAATTCCTCGTCACAGAGAATAGAAGTGTGCATGCAAAACTACAGGGGTCAAATTGAAGCAGGAAATTGGCCTGTAAACTGTGATGGATGGTTTGTGCCATTAATTTGCCTTTTTCCTTCATCTTCTCCTTTTGGTCTGGTGCTTAAAAAATGTCAGATCGTCTGACTGCTCATGTCGTTTCCCTAATCCTACATCTAATTCACCGATGCAATGTTTACTAATGTACTTTGTGAGTGCACTTATTGAACTAATAGAACTAAGACCCAAGTTCTAACAAACCAATGTAGCCTTTAAAAAACAATCCTTTAATCCAAAGCATCTTGGCGTAGAGTAACTACATTTTGAGGCTGGACATGTGAGCTTCTATAAAGTCAATTTAACAGCTCAGATAGAGTAAAACTCATACAAAAGCAGTAGAGCAATGGAGAGAGTGACATATTGAAACCAAAAGTAAACAGAGTTTGAGAGCTGGCATATCCTGGCAGGAAATGCAGTTACTGTATGAGAGCTGTACTGATGGAGCCACTAGCCGGAAACAATGTGAGGGGATGTTGGGCCTGTCCCCAGTGGCCTGTCCCCGCATGTCCTTTCACATTGTATGAGAGTGGCTTCAGGCAAAGTGGAACTATCGGGTTACAACAGATCAATAGTGAGGTGAAGGAAAAACAAGTTGCGAAATAAATAATCATGAAGATTTTAGTTGAAAATATTAGTTTCATGGAATAGCATATATATATAAATCCTAAGTCTTTTATCCTGAAATAAGGTAAACGAACAGGAAAAATATAACATGCACAACGTGGGAGACTGGGAGAGGATTCACTGAAACTGAAACTTAAAATCTAAAACGGCAGTCTGTGCAAGTGTAATAGTAATGCTATGTTGACTATCTAAAAAGTACTCCCTTGTATCATTGATAGTTTTAAAATGTGGCTTAACTTCCTGCGTGTGATTTTATCAGAGTGCTCAGGATGTGAAGTCTACTCATCCAGGAAAGAGAACAGGTCGATAACGAAGGTGTAGTGTGATGTCCTTTGAGTGATCTTGGTTATCAAGATGAGACGATTGTAATGCAGCAAAGGGAGATTTCCTGTTATAACACATAACAGGAAATAAATATGAATTAGACTGAAAGTGAAAGTCGCAACTTATGTTGACACAATACCAAGAAATCCTGTCATAAAAAGGATTTCTGTATATAAAATTATTTGTAACTTGTCCAGGTATTTTCCATATTGTTTGGCCAGAGAGTGTGGGAAACACCCTGGACTACAATGACTAGTGAGGACAACACATTGAGTTACCTGATCTAAAAAGCAGCAGGAAACACTTTATTGCACAAACAGCACAGACTTGATTACATTGTCCTTCCTGAATCTCCAATTGTAATCTTTCCGAGAATAAGTGAATTACTGTGAACAAGACTTATAACGAGAAGATAAATGTATCGATGTTTTTGGCCCAATGAACAGTGATGTGCAAAGCTGAGCTGTGCACTGCTGCCACATGCCTGATGTAGGGTCACTGGTACTTTGCCATCATACAAAAACAGTTCAGGAGCACGGCAGGAAAACAACCGAACAACTGTCCCTTTTTGTTTTGGTCTGCCTCGACTTTCAATTAAAATCTTAAAAGTCAGAAATAGCACATTTTCCAACATTTAATGATCCTTAAAACATAAACACTTAAATTCCACAGTCATTGATCTCCATTACTTCAGTCCCTCTTCAAACAGGACAAGCATTATCACTTCATTCATGTCTAATCATGGGCGATGTCATAACTCCGGCTTTGTTTTAAGGTAAATTAAAAACAGATCATAAAATCTACCTTCTACTTTGTCCCCCAGCACAAACACAATAAGGTGTTACGTGTATATTACATCGGAAATTGGATTTGGCAGTTTACAAATGCAGAATTCATATGATAAAACCACAAAAGCCCAGACAGCTGGTTATTATATAGCCGAGTAAAATTAAGAGAATGAAGTCATAATGTTTGAAGTATAATGTCGTTGTTTTTTGCTGTAATGTTAAAAAGAGGATATCAGAGGATCAGCCTGTTGCTTGTTTTCAAATGAGGAATGTGGAGCTGCACTTTATTGGGTTTACAGATGAATAAACCCTTTAGTCACATCAGCACCACAGGACTTTGAGTTTGGTCTCTATGTTGTAGAAACAACCACAGAGGAAATCATCTGTTTGAAGTTATCATCGGTTACATCTGTATGATATTCAAAGGTTTTTTGTAGTTTCCTTCTGCAACTGATTATTAAGATGTTGGATCCAAAAAGAGTGGAGGTTCTCATTGCTGCTAATGTGCTATTGAATTATATATTTTTTACTCATTAAATTATCTTGTTTTCCTTCAGGATGTCCATAAACTGGTCGTAATTTTTTACTTTCTTGAAAGTACAAAACTTTAAAATTTATGAATTGACAGGAAAGTGTTGTATCTTCCACTAACCGGTAATTGCGTCATAACAACATCATTCCATCATTAGCTCTTGTGCCCCTTAGAACCTTCTGAAAGTGCCATTAGACAAAGTGCATGTTAGCTTCTGCAGCCATCTTCAAAACTGCCTCATTAAAACGGTCAGTAGTTCAAACTAATGGGAAAAACGTCAATATAATTAGGAGGAGAGTGTACTGAATGGCTCGGAGAAGTTCCTGAGTGGAGGGTTGGTTACAGGGGTTTAATTATTTATTTATTTTATTTTTATTGGCTGAGAGACATTAAAACTTTTTTTTTCAAATGCGAAACAGATCGGTATCTTCAAGGCAACATCCTTGCATGTGGTTTGCGTCGTGGAACATTTATACTCTACATGTGGTTTTTAATTAAAACAGTTTGAAGAATTTTCAATGGTCATAGTTCTTGATTACTGTTAGGCTCTGATTTTCTAAATGGGGTTTTTCATATTTGTGCTTTTTAAGCCTATAAGTCGATGTGTAAACATCACAGTCTCTTTATCATTGTCTAGTTTTTAATCCAGTATTTCAAAGAAAGCTCCATTATCAGCCTGACTGGTGTAAAAGTATTGATATCAGTTATCTCAACAATGATTAAATCAGGTCTCGAAACGTAAATGCTGCTGATCTGTTGCCTTTTCCCTTTTAAAGTCAATAGGTTTAACTTGCAGGGGATTTTTTCGATGGGTTTACTTGGTGTGATGGTGACTTTCACTTCCTGATGAGTGTGAAATGTGAGGGTTAAGAACGGTGGCCCTGAGAGATAAACCCTGTAGCTTCAGAAAACACAAAAACCATCAGAAAACATCAATTTAAAAAATGCACACGACATTACCGAATACAGAAATGCACTGCAAGTGGCACAAATGATGGAGGATGGATGTGTTTGGAACATGCTTGTTGATCAATTTGTGACATTATTGTATTGTCTGCGATGGAAGCCTCTTCTAAAACTCTCCAGGATCATTTCCAAAGAGACAAAAATGTTTTGGTTTCTGGCAAATGAATGTGTAATTTGATGCTGTAATCTGATGCTTTCTGGATTGTATTTGAACTGTATTTGAACTATTTCTATGTGCACAGAGGACCTTAGAGACAGTATTTTGTTCCTCTGTATGTTTTACAGATGTAGGTGGAGTTGCATAAATAAACACGGATCTTGAAATGCTCTGTTGGTTTAAGTAGATAGGAACTTACCACCACAGGTGCTCTTTCAGGGACCAGTTCGACTCTCAGTTGGACAGCTCTCTGCGCTCCATCTCCTTTGGACTCGTAAGATCAATGATATCACACACAGCGATCACAGTAAGAGGAAGGGGAACATGTCACACACGCCGAGTCTCATCTGATGGAGTTAAAGTCTTACACAACGTCCCACAGGAGGCTATCAGCAGGAACCCCTGGTCATCTCCACTCCCTTCCCCCAGCTGTGTGCCTTCCTACAGCTGCTCAGATACTCATCTCTCCCCTTCCCCTGGTGCATGCCTCCAGCTCCACTTCACCACTCCCCGGAAGACAAAGGGGACGGACTGGGGGACGAACGACACCACGCTGTGTTTCAGGCAGGAGAATGAGCAGCAGAGGAATGTCACAATGCAACACACTGGAGATGCTTAGTGGTGTACAGTGGGGAAGAGGGCGGGGGCATTGATCTCATGTTTGTTTTGTAAACACTTATTAATCTTGTACGTGTGTAAATGATTGTGTTTACGTGGTGGGTGGAACAGAACACTTGTTGATATCCCTTGGGCTGCAGAAAGTGGTCAGTGCAAGATACTTCAATACACTTCACGTACTGAGCCTTTTTTGGACAATACAGTTTGTTTTTACATTATATTATATAACTGTAGGGAGTCTGAGGGCTAATAACTATGATTTATTTTGTAAAAAACGTCTGCATCTTTCTTAAGTTCTCTGCTGATGTGAGACTTATCAAATGGGGACATCAGCCTCATTAAAAGGACATTGACATTAGAACAAAACTATTATGAAACAAGAGCTAAACGGCTCAACATGCCACCGGCAGATGTTTACGATGTTTTGTTGCCCATTTGAGATAAAGTACGATTTTGGACAGCTTACACAGGAGAGTAACTTCAAAGACACGTGTGATGCAGATGTGGATGAAAGCCTCTGAATGTTTTCTCTCTCCGTCTCTCACACATGTTTGTAATTCTATCTTAGTGATAAATAGTGATAAGTGACATAATACATTCCCTAGTCCCTTACCCTAACCTTGTTTGTCCTTCTATTGTTACGACCCGGCACAGGTGAAAACCCAGTCACAGCATGAAGAATGAGTCTCCCCTCTTCTCAGCTCCTAAGAACCACCAGCAACAAATTATTAAAACAAGTTTTATTAAAACTTGTTTTTTGCTTTGGGTTGGGCCAACAGTAAAACAATGTCCAAAAACAACCTAAGCGGCGAACAACCTAACTTACCTTCTCAAATTGAAGAAACAAAATGACAAGTTTTAATCTAACTTCTACTCCAAAAACAGGAGAAAACGAGGGGTTAAACAAAAATGTGGTCTATCAAACCGGGCTGGTACAACAAGCAACAGATCTTAACACATTTCACAAGTTACCATCCGGACTGGCCGTGGCAAGAGAAGCGACCAAAGAATCTGGAAACAAACCTTCACACTCACAGTAAATCATCCACTCAGTCAGTCATTGAGCTAAACACACCTGCAACACAACACATCACACACAAGCACCACAGCAGAGAGAGAGAGAGAGAGAGAGAGAGAGAGAGAGAGAGAGATCCACAACACAGGCACAGTATTAAAACACATACACAGATGCATAGGATATTTTATAAGATCTCAGGGTCGTAACAGCATCAAAACTAAATGTCTAACCCTAACCCTCAGTCTTAACCCTCAACAGCCCATTGAAAAAGTGAGGACCGGACAAAATGTCCTCTCTTTCCGAAAATGTCCTCACTTTGTAAGGTTCAATGCGTACAATGGTCCTCACAAAGATATAAGTACAGGAACAAACACACACATGTTTGCCCATCTATTTTAATGAGGCAACTCATTGTCATAATGCATGCCCTAGCCCCTTACACTAACACTAATCTAAACCTAATTCTAAGCCTAACCCTGAATGCAAGTCTGAATCGACAAACAACCCATTAAAAGTGGGTCAGAAAGTGAGGTCCGGCCCAAATGTTCTCACAAACATACCTGAACGAGTACAAACACACATAGTTTGCCCAGCAGCACTGCATTAACTTCCATTCATTGTGGCCAAACCAACAATTCCTCGTCTTAACCGTGAACAATTCATCTTAACCACAACCACAATTGACATCTGCCCCAAATCTTAACAAGGAACCTCAGGCATGGCATATTGTCTCATTAGGACCAGGTCTTGGTCCCCATGAGGTCCTAACAGGGTCAGTGTTTATGCTGGAAAAGGTCCAAAGGAGGAGTTCACACACACACACACACACACACACACACACACACACACACACACACACACACACACACACACACACACACACACACAAACACACACACACACACACACAAATGGACTAATACCAGTGTCAGTTTCTTCCATTGTGTTGAGAGAAGTGAATAAAGTTGCCAATTGCTGCACCAAACTGTCGTCTGATGCTCATGTGGCAGATCGGTGCATTAAGACACATTATAGATTAGCTGAGACACATTATAGAAAGTTACTTATTTAGGGCTGAGCAGCACAAATTGATCTCCATCAGCCAACTCTCACTCTTCTCCACTGGTTCAGTTACTCTATGTTGAAAAAAATAAATGAACTCAGTGTCTAAGTTCACTGTCAACTTTGTTTATTGTGTGACCATAATCTTTGCTGCGAGTGTCTAAATATAACCATGAAAACATTTGATAATTCTGAAGTCACAAGTGGACATTGTAGCTGACTTCAAGATCAGATCATTTGACCAAATATCTTGTCAGAATATTTTTCAGTCAAAGATCAAAGGATATGTGATTTGCCAAATACGAAAATTAAATCTCCTTATTACATTAATAGAAGATGTAATTTGGTTTCCGACAAAACATATAAGCTGTTGTAAATTAGTCTTTATCACTGGATCTGTGCGTATTTTTACATCACTGCTTTGCTCCATATTTAAAATATTTATACACCCATCATCTATAATGCTTATCCTTTGATGAGGTTATGTTGCTGGTTACTTGTGTTTCTCTTTCCCGTTTCGTTTTCCATTGATCTTAAATAATGTTGTATTGTTTCATCTGCCGTCTGATTTGAGACTTCCCATTTTATCATTTGCTGTATTTGATTTTAAATAGCATTGTACTTATTTGTCCTTGTCTTTGATGCTTTGGATTCAGATTTTTTCTTTTTGTGAAGCACATTGTAACAGCTGTTTTGGTGTATGTAAATTGAATGATAGTTGTAAAACAATGCTTAGTTCCTGTTGCCAGTAGGTGGTGCCATCAATAGTATTACATACAGACTAATAGATCTGTTCAAGTAGGTGCTCTGATGTAGCATTAGCAATTTTGTTTCAATTGGACAATGTTAAAACAATTTAATTATTATTATTGGGGCTTTTTCATTGTAGAATTGAAATGTAATGAGTAAAAAGTTGTATAAGACAATAAAGTTGTAAAAAAGGTTTTAAAAAATCGTATTATTACGAAAGTAAAATTGCTATTTAATTTAGAAAAGTTATATTACTAGGATTGTTGAAGTTGTAATTTAATTAAAAAACGTTTTAAGATTAGGAGAATAAAGTTGTGGATGTGTTGCATAATATTAGATAAGGTTTAGCTTCTCTTTGTTGTTACTTGAACTTCCTCTTCACTTATTCACCTTTAAACTACCATTTTTATTTTATTTATTATTGGACTTTTCAGACTGAACAAGAGGATTTAACTGCACATGAGGTGATTTATCTTCTTGTCTGAAATAATGGAGGCTGTCACTGTCTCGAAACTCCAGTTCAACCTGTTTCCTGTAACGTTGCATTGATTTTCTGTTTGTGCAAAGAGATAAACGACTACAAGGGTGAAATTGTTCTGCAGCTCGGCCATTTAAAGAGAGAGAATCTCCTTGGTTCATCAAACCAAAAAGTTTTTTGAATTTATTTTTGAATTTAAGGATAATTAGGGCCCGAGCACCGAACAGAGTGGGAGACAGTGAGGCCCTATTGTAATTTTAAAGATTACTATTAGGGCCCAAGCACCGAACGGTGACAGTAATCCTCACAATTACAAAGATCATCCTTCGCCAAAAGACACGATGTTGTCATAACTCCGCTGTGCATTGTCCTATCACTACCAAATGATCCCTCGGTTTTTACTGTTCTGTTCATTTCTTGTAACTAGTTATAATGTTTCCTCACTTTTTTGACATATATTTGCATGTAATTATTAAAATTGTTTGTTATGAATATTTTATAAACAAAAATCCCAAACAACAACACAACTTTAAAACCCTAAAACTCAAGCAAAAACTGCAAAGCAGTAAAGTGCAACATATAATAACGAACCTCAGCACAGCGGGTGGTTTTACTTCACTAAGTTGCGGCTGAGCTCCGGGGCAGTGTGGATGTTTTCCTCCGACAAAAGCAGAACCGATATTCCCTCATCTAATCCTCATGCAGCAGATGAAAGGGGTAGGAGATAAGGAGTGGCACGCTGAATGTCCAAATAACCACAATTTAATGCATACAAACAATCCTTTGGGCTTCACACACTGGGTATATGAGTAGATATTTTTGGGAGAAGACCAATGACAAGCTGAGTGAAGCCTAGATTAGAGGTGTAATGTTGAAGAAACCAGTTTTGCTCCATCATGTGTTTACTACAGCTGAGCCTGTTGAAACATGTTTGTTTGGAACGAGGCCTGCGTTAATGCTCTGGAGCTACTTCACAATGGTTCCTTGTCATTAGTGAGTCTTCCTCTAACACAATATACTGTCACTTTTTATTGTGTGTGTGCTGGACATTGTTTTCAAAGCATTTTATATGCAGTCTATAATGCAGGGGGAAGTTTGTGTTCATCCTACCCGGTTTATCTGCAGTCAGGATTTTTATAGTGAATGTTTTTCACAAGATGAAACTAAACTTACTTACTTACTGTTCATTTGTGTGGCTTATATATGAGTTGGATTGCCGGACTCTTTTCATACATTGCATGTCGGCCATTTAATTCAGCTCGATACAAAGCATTGCAACAACAAAAGGAATGTTGTACTTCTACTTTGAAGACCACTCGCTAAAGAGGAAGTGCTTCTATGAAGGTTGTTGCCATGAAGAAAATTAGCGAGCATTTGAAGCACATTTCCGTGAATTGCACTTACAATATTTCCATTGTGTTCTATGTGCAGGGAATTTCTGTATTTAGTTGTGAAAGGGACCAACCACTGCCATGTCTTCTAGCAGCTAATAATACCAGTATGTTCTCATTATTGTTCATCCTTTGTTTACTACAACAAAAAATACTCAATGAGGTTTAGAGACCAGAGTGCCTTTTGAAAAATAAAGTAAAAAAGGAACAAACAAGAAGCAGGAGAAGAAGGTCAGCGCCGGCCACATCTCTCTTTGATGTGGCCTCACTGTTCCCTGCTGCCGCATAACCGAAGCCTCCAGCTGCTGAGAAGGAACAAACAGGTGCTGCTCAGCTGAGCTCCAAACTGGTCTTTTTGGTATCTAATCGCATTAACGGTCAGGTGCTAATGTCCTCAGGTTGAAACTTTAGTTCCTCATCACTGGTAGTTGGGGAGCGAGACGCGGTTTCTGGAGTACACAATGATGGAGGTTTAAATGGAGCACGGAGCAGTGCACTCGACAGTTTGAGGTGCAGACACACGGAAACCATCAAGGCTGCAGAAGTCTTACAAACATGTAGATGAATGAAAACAACATGTGACCAGAGCAGCTGTCTGGTGACATGACAGCGTTGCACGAATAAACTGGGATTACTCGACCATTTATTCAGCTGTGGATGTGTTTTCGTCACATTCGTCTATTTTTACACATATTTTGCAAAAACAAAAGCTGCAAGTTCTACCAAACATCCAGGCTTCAGCTCTTCAGACAAAACAGTGTCCAGATATAGAATGAGAAGGTGAAGGTTGCAAAGAAAGATGGACAAGACAGACTAAACTGAACGATGGTCTGACGCTCTGCTGGATCGTTAAATTTCCTCTCGACCTGCTCTTGTATATTTTACTTAAAGATGTTTTAAAAAATAAATCTGTTGGATATAAACAATAACCAACAGACCGCAAGGAACCACAGACTTTCAACAGGTTCCAGACCAACTTATAACTCATTGACTGACAGAGGATTTGTTCTCTGAAACCTTTCGCCAGCAAAATCCTTTCACAGACGAGACGTAAAACTTTCCACTCTCGATTCCAGACTTAACTTCAGTCATTAGTCTGGGAAGAGAAATGAGATGTTTTTTATAGACTTACCGAGTCTCATTGCTCGTCTGTGGAGAGATATGAGAAGGAGGAAACATGGGAGCAATATCTGGTGAGAGAAAATGAAAACTTCATCTATTAAACTAATTAATTAACTATTATCTATTAACTCAATAAATGTCTCCTCTGTCTGACCTTTTTGGATACCTACTATGTATAATCTTAACATGATCTCAGTTCTTTCGCATTCAGCACAGTTCCCTTTTTAAACACACTTACTGTTATGAATACATTTATTATTCTCAGTGCAAACAAATGAGAGACTTTTACCTTTCAATGAAATGCATCTGCACATAGGTAAACATTTATTTAAACAGCTATAGGCTCGAAGAGACCTGAATAAATAACTACTGTTTTCTTCTTCTTCTTCTGGGTTTTCACCATGAGAAGAATCAATAAATCAGTTATTAGAATAATAAAATAAGGGAAGGTTTATAAACCACAGGGACAGGCTACAGTTTTAGGTCCTACAAAAAACTCTCCCGACTTCCAAGGCCCCATTCCCGGTTGTACAATTAAGAAAAACAAGGAATGATATCACAACAATAGATAACAGCAGCAATAAATATAACAAATAAAATTCACAGAAGTATATTCAGTGTTATTTGAACTGATTGAGACGACCTGACAGAAGCATTTATGCAGCGTCGAGTGCATCCACACAGAACTCATGTGAATTTTAAAAAGAAATGTTTAACCCTTACCGTAAGTGTTATAAAATAAAACCAGATTGAGATTTACAATGTAACCCTACTGAGGTCAGTCAAATATCATAGAGGTGTATATGATATCTTTGCGCAGGCATGTGTGATATAGTTTAACTCTAACCCCAAGACAGGTCAGTTTAAAGTAGATAATATTTTATCTGAACAAACTACAGATCAACAAGAATTGAGGAAAACAGAAAATCGAAAGGACATTAGGAACAAGGCCGGATGACAGCTGGGCTCAGCAAGGAGCTGATCAGAAACATGAGAACAAAGACCTGAGAGCACAGAGGCTAAATTCACCAGGAGAGGCCGAGATCACTGCAACAAACAATCACCCGACTGGGAAACTAGAGGACGACAGGAAGTTAAGCCACAAACACATCATCAGAAACGTCAAAACAGGAAATAAAAGTTCAAGCAGTGCAAAAATCCAGGAGAATCATTTCTCTTGTGTTGTTATGTCACTTTACTTAATCAAAAAAATTGTTTATGTCAATTACCCCAAGTTAAACACATGAGGGGCCCACAGGGATATTTGTTATCTTGTGTCCTTGGCTGAGAAAATAAAGTTCTAACATCTGCCCCAGAGATTCAGATCATAAAATTACCGACCATTCTGAAAAGTTTAAATCACAATTAACTTTGCACCATTAGTTCCCCACCAGTGTGTTTGCAGTAAAACTAGTGCATCTTGTTGTACTTTTCTTACTCAGATCCACAATAACCCAGTAAATTACATTATTCTTCTCTGAAGCTAAAACCTTGAAAGGAGTTCCTCGACCGAATACAAGTGTTTTATTTAAAACTCACCACAGAAACACATGTCCTCTTTCAATGTCTCCTGCATCCACCATACTACCACCGCTAACTTCTCTTTCTCACACACACAAAAAAAAAACGTTAAACCCCTAAAGCCCAATTCATGGTTCTGCGTTCAAGCTAGTGTGTGAGTCGCTGATTTGTGGTCCGCCTATTTACAAATTCACTGGTGTCTCTACTTACTTCAGAACAATGGAGAGTGTTACTAAGCGGATCTTGTTGGAGCCAATAGATGTTGAAGAGCAATAACATTTTCTTGAAGAACTGCATTGAACAAAAGAAAGACGTCGTCCGTGTTCGTACTTTCAACTCAAAACTCAACTTCAAAAATGGCGGCGAGTCAGCCGGAGATGCGATGCTACCAAGCGACCAATCACAGGGCTCCACGTAGAGTACTCGTCTACACGTAGACTACAGCGTAGCTTTGATGCAGAAACATGAATTGGGCTTCGTCCTCACATTCGACTTAAAAAATAATTATTTTTAAGGTATTTTTCTATGCAATTCCCTGAGCACCAGTGTCCCAGTAGCATTTATCCAGAGTGCTGCATTTTTAACCCAACTTAACCTTAACCATGACCACTGCATTCCTTACCAGCACCTCAGAAAGGATGTTTTGCCTCAAGAGGACTGGACTTTTTTCTCCCACACAAACACACACACACACACACACACACACACACACACACACACACACACACACACACACACACACACACACACAGACACACTCACACAACGTACATCTGTTTTTTTTACTTCTGTAGCCAACACACATCCATCTACAGTGCACCAGCCCTGGAGCAGGCTGCTGCCTCTTTACCCTAATGAGCTGTAAATGTGTAGCGCAGACGATATGGAGCACCAGAGCTTCGTGGGAAAACAACTGCCTGAACTTTGCCTGAACTCAGCCAGAGGGTCTTACCTATGGCAAATGTCTCCATGGAAGCAGCGCAGACACAACAAATATGTTTTATTTTGCTATTAAAAACTCGAAGCAAGGCAACAATGGATTCGACAATACGGGGCCCTGGAAAAATGCCTGTAAGAGCTGCAGAGGATTTTCTTTCGGTCTCCTGATGGATGTGAATGTACCTTGAAAATAAAATAGCAGAAAATAGAAGGTCTCCTCTCACTTCACTCCCTTCCACATCTGCAGGCATGTTGGAGCCGACATGGAAGGGCCAATTAGACGAAAGGCAAGGGTCACATGGTGAGTACACGGTGCCATAACTATGTGTCTGTGAAGTGAGAAACATCATCACAGTTAGTATCCAAGGATATTTGATACATTTTATACATTTCAGTGTTGACACTTTGCTTAAATGAGGCACATTGATGGGACTCATGTCAAGATTACACATGGAAGTGAAGAGCCTCGTGGTTGACCTGCAGTGCAAAGCAGCGTCCAGGTGTCATGTGGTGATTTCACACAGTTTTCGGAACAATCAGAATATGTGTTGCTGACTCGGCAAATTCACATGCGCATTCATGGTACATTATTTGCTGACCTCATCACCTTTAAATCAACATTTCAACAATAATTTTACTATCAACTCTAAAATAGAAGCTTTTAAAGTCAACTTGTCAAATGCTACATTCTTGTATATGAAAACTGAATGTCCATCTCTCACAAGCGTTACAAACATTATAACTTAGATAGATAGATAGATAGATGGATACTTTATTAATCCCGTGGGAAATTCAGGTCATCCAGTAGTTTGTACATTTATACACATATACACTTCACCGACATACATACATAAAATGTACGCATGTCAACCAATACAGACATTTTGGAGCAGGCGTTTTAAATTATTTATATACCTGTAACATCTAATCCCTTTTCTTTGCTATTGATGTTGTTTAAATGGTCCGAACACATAAAAACAACAGGTTTACAGCCTCCAACTTCACTACTCTGAAAATGGGCCCTTCAGCTGATTTCAGACTGACATAATCATCAGGTTCCAATCCAGTTGCAACCTAACCTCAATATAAAACATCATTATTATTATGATTATCTTGATTATTATATATTAAATGCACTTGCGCTCATTTTGTGGAGGAGGACCTGTAGGTCATATTTTGTGTGGCTGAGACAAAGTCAGACCCAACAAGTCCACAGTGAAGAAACTACAGCAAGCAAAAGGATGAAATATCTGAAATATACAAAATGTACCTCATCACACATTTCACACTCAAAAAAAAAGCAATTCAAACGTATTATCAGTCACAGCAGCTTCACTTCAAGTATGATATATAGAATAGTTTATGCTCATAATGCCGCTTTCATTTTAAAATAACTTTCTTGTCCACTGGAAAGCTCTTCATGCTGCTGCCTGGTCCCTGATGTAATAATGATCTCACAGTCCAGTAACACAGAGGAGACAGTCCAGCAGTGAATGTGTCATGTTGTAACAGAGGAGGTTGTGATCTGTCTTTAAAAAGATTCATAGTAAGTGAACGATGAATAAACTGGGCTCTCCCTATCATACAATACCTTAAATGGAGTTGTTTTTTTACGCAAATTGAATCATATCAGCCAACACAAATAATTGAATACAAAGGCAGAGAACTCAGAGTCCAATAAAAATAAATGAATTCAATGTGATGAATAAAGAGTTTACGCATAAATGATAATATTATGACCCAAATGATCAACTGCAAACATCCATTATAACTCACAGACTGGTTAGTGTGCTCATCTTTGTTTTTCATTTCCAAATAAAGTGGTGTTGTACTGGCCCGGGATGCCAGTCTTGTTAGATTGTTAGTCTTATTAACCTGTTGAACCTTTTATTGTGTTGTGAAATCTCAGCACTGTTTGTGGTCCTTACAGAGTTATCATAACAGCGAGAGCCGAGGGCTGCAGCTAAGAAAACAGGTCTAAATGGTAATAAAGCTTCTCTTTCAGCAAACAACTCTATGTGACTACTTTCTATTATGTCAGTTATAAAGATGAGATGATTAAGGGGTGGCACATTGCCCCAGAGGGTTTCCAGGTTCAAGCCTGACGGCCAACCAGCACCTTTCTGTGTGGAGTTTTCTTCTTGTGTCTCTGTGGTTATTCGGGTACGACAGCTTCCTCTCCCAGTTCAAGAACACGCACTGTAGATTTAGTGTTGATACTAAATTCCCTGTGCACGGGTCAGAATCACGGACCAATAGACCTGATGAACCTGAACCATAGGGTAGTTTGTTTGAAGTGGGAGAACTTTCAGACTTTCAGACCAATTGAAACCCCCAGCCAGTCAATGGCGACCACTACAGGATGTACCTCTTACCCAGTGTCACCTGGGAGTGGCACCAGTCTGGATAGATAGATAGATAGATAGATAGATAGATAGATAGATAGATAGATAGATAGATAGATAGATAGATAGATAGATAGATAGATAGATAGATAGATAGATAGATAGATAGATAGATAGATAGATAGATAGATAGATAGATAGATAGATAGATAGATAGATAGATAGATAGATAGATAGATAGATAGATAGATAGATAGATAGATAGATAGATAGATAGATAGATAGATAGACAGACAGACAGACAGACAGACAGACAGACAGACAGACAGACAGACAGACAGACAGACAGACAGATAGATAGACAGATAGACAGACAGATAGATAGATAGATAGATAGATAGACGGATGGATAGATGGATAAATGATAGATGATAGATGCATAGGATCTTCAGTGGAAGCAGTTTTTAGTAAACCTGTCACACTCAGCAGGTTCAGACTAAACAAACACCACACGGCTCCTGTTGTGTTAGTAAAACTAGAAGCATGATGCATTGTGGTCATTCTGCAGCTGGATTTCTTCACTCTGCACTCCTTTGGGGTTTCATAGTGTTGAAGTGGACATGTTTATATGGAGGCTCTAATGGCTCCACTGCAGATGGTTTCATGTGTCCTTAATCATGACCGTAAAATTCACTTGGAGCAGATTACACTGTAGGCTTTTTATTCTCTGCCATCATTCTCATGCTCTGTTGCCCATTACACGACCATTATCTCCATAATGCTCAGCCTATCTAACCATGAAGAGAGCGTCGCTGACATTTGAGACCAACGTCTCTTTTGGAAACAACAGTTTGCAGGAACAGTTTTCTGGAGTTTAGTGCTCTCCGAGTTTGCAGGCAGTAGACAGTGCACTACATCCCAGCCAAGTCATTATCTAACAGTGATTCTCTCCAGACACATTCCTTATCCGTTTATGGGCATATGTAGAAAAAAAAGATTTAACAAGAGAGATGTGCTTTTCATCTGAGCCACGGAGCCCGAATCACATCCTGCTTTAAACACTGGATCAAACACCTCAGCATAGGAATGCTTTGAGGAGCAGACATGACAGAGGGAATCTTTCTCTCTTCATTAGTTTGTGTCTTTGTGTGTGTGCGTGTGTGTGTGTATGTGTGTGTGTGTGTGTGTGTGAGCAGATGTTAGTATGATCACCTCTCTTATTTTGATGACAGGTTAAAAAAAATCTGACAATATAAACTGAGAAAAAATGATCTGAGGTTGTTTTTTTTACCATTACATTTGAACATGATGGTTGCAACAAAAGCTTTTCTTATGCTTCATTTGAACTCAAATTCAATTCAATTTTCTCAAAATCTCATAAACAGGGTTTATTGCCAAGTGAGATCACACATCCCAGGAATTGACGTGGTGTGTTTGTGCAGGCATAGAAATAACAATTTACAAAGAGCAGACAATATAAATATTCACGAAAAAGGATCATGCAATAGGTTGTAGACATGAGAGTGTGTACAGTGACCGTTATTGGCCACGGAGAGCTCACCTAATTCCACTGAATAGCAAAACAATTATTGAAATAAGTCAGATGATGTTCATGAGCTCTCCTCTGGTGAAAGAGCTCCGGGTATCACAGCAGAAAACAGAATTAACACAACAAACGAGACAAAAAGTGCACACAAACACATGACTCAATTCTCATTTCTTATTCTACAACAAACCTGGTGTCTGCAATAAAGTTTGTAATTTGCATCTTTAGAAATGAATCATTGCATTTCCGAAAACCTTTTTCTCAATTCTAGACCATAAATGTTTGTGACTAATTCCACTTCAGTCCCTCTAATATTCTGTCGTTCAGCCATAACTAGAACAAGGACACTAGCATGGCTAAGTGTAGGAATGGGGCAATAACAAAGTAGAGAGACAGAGAGAGAGAGAAGGAATACATGTTGGTGAATGTGAGAGGAAAGAGGGAGAGTGAGGGGGAGACTGTGGAGCGAGAGGCAGCTTCTCCTCCCTGAGCAACAGGGACCTGTTTTTTAATAGCAGCAATCCGTCAGTGGTGGAGCCCTGCTCGGACACAGATACAGAAATGATGACGGCAACATAAGACAGATTATAGGAAATAACGGCACAAGGGCATAAACACAGGAGCCGTGTCACAGTGCAGCTTTAAAATGCCAGCGTTCAGTGCCGGAGCAGGCTGTCCCCCACAGGAATAACAGGAATAATAAGTAAGTAATGCAGCAATTTCAGCAAGAAACTCAAGTATGGGACTGTAGAGTGAAGCGGAATATGTTGGATATGCATATTTACATTGTCAACAGGTTTTTAAATACACAGATTCCTTGTTTTGCTGTGTTGAGGATAACAAGGTAAAACTTATCACAAAGCAAATCCCATAATAGTCTAGTGTCTCTGGAGAGGACAATGCATTTCAACACGTCATCTGTGTTAATCTCTTATTTAATTGAATCACCTCTGTGGTTATGATAAGAGTGGAAGCCCCACATGATGTCCAGCAGATGGCAGCAAAGGCCTTTGAGAGAACAATCAGAGGCGTCACTTCTCTCCAAGGGGAAGAAGAAGCAGCATTTAGTCAAACCCCAGTTTGGAGAGACAAGAGATTTAAAGTGTAATGAAACCAGTAAAATGATTTTTATTAGCTGGAGTCTTGCGTTTTTCAAATGGTTTTAAACGTGTGTAATTTATCTGTCTATTTATCCGTACCATCCATCCATCTGCTTAGCTTTGCCCATCAACGTCACCCCTGGTGTTTGATGGGCCCGAGCTTGAGTCATGGTGGTGACATTCAGTGATAATGATTTGACAGGTAGATGGAGCAGATCCATCACTTTTACTCGGAGAATAACCTGAGGTGAGAGAACAGATCCCGTCGTCTCTGCGTTTTTATTTATTTATCACGGCTCCTCGGCCGCTCATCTAAATGTCGGGGGGTCTCCAGGCGGGGCCGCGCTCCTCGTGTGAATCAGTAGGCATGAGGCGTGCCCCCCCCCCAGCCCCCCTCTGACACCTCTACTCTCCTGGCTGAAGTTCAAATGTCGATAAATCTCTTATTATAAAAGATGGTCATAAACACCTAATGGTCTGCCATGAATATTTTAGAGCCCTGGATATCTTACAGAAATGACCTCTGGAAAAACCACAACCTTAACGCGGCCCATCTGAGATGGATCGCCCCCCCCCGACGCCAGGGCCCTTGTCTTCCCAGTTCTTTTTTTTGTGTCGTGGCACGATTTTGGATTGATTTGTCATTTGCGACAGAGAGAGCTTGGCCACGGGGCTGTGGATAATCCAATTTATCGCTTTGCCATTTATTACAAATTTCTGTGGCTTTTGGGTCCACTGTCACATCGATTCGTTGATTGCTTGCTTAGCTGGGTCCTAATGAGCTGCTGTCTGAATCACTGCATAATCGCCGCCCTAATTCACTTCCCCCTCGCCTATACCCTCGCACTCGCTCGGCTGGCTCGCCACTATTAGGGAAAGAATGGACTGGGAGCACTGATCTCTGCGCGGACAATTAGGAACGTCACCCTTGAAACGGGAGTCTCGTTCTTTCGTGTTTTGCCCTTTAACGAACGAGGGTCCTCCATGGACGAGCTGCTTCCGGTGGCCAGGAACTCCCCTCGGCATCTTCTGCAGGTTTCCCAGGTTCTGAGCACTTGAAGTCATTGGAATCATAGATTTATATATAAAGACTAGATGTCTCGTTCGACGGAGCCGGACGTCCGCACATGGCGGCCATCTTCCTACGGGGCATCTCGCTCACCCATAACATTGTGTTGGTAGTGGTAAATAACTATAATTTTCAACCGATTTTTAAACGATCTGGTTTGTTATAAACGTCAGAGATGTAGTTATGACACTGCATAAATTATTAGAAAATAACATAATTATTCATAAGTATGCAGTGTCATATCTACATCTCTGACGTTTATATCAAACCAAACCGTTTAAAAATCGGTTGAAATTGAACAAGTTATGGTTATTTACCACTACCAACACAATGTTATGTGTGAGCGAGATGCCCTGTAGCAAGATGGCCGCCATGTGCGGACGACACATCTAGCCTTTATATATAAATCTATGATTGGAATGGTTCATTACACCAAGAGTAGGTTCTTCAGGCTCAACATTTTCTATGATTGATGCAAAGATAATGCCTAAACCTTAAGTACGCCTGCTGCTTTGAATGTAATAATGACATTTTCTTACACATTTTCAATATTTTGTCTTGATTGCAGTGCACAGTGACTACTACATCCATGCATTGTCTTCCGAGGTAACCACACGTCCCCTGGCCACACTTCCGAGCTCCCCCTGGGGGATCCCGAGGCGTTCCCAGGCCAGCTAACACATTTAATCCCTCCCTGCAGTTGATTCTGGGTCCACCCCCGGCGTCCCCTCCCCGGTCGGGGCGTGCCCGGTAAACTCCTCAACTACAACAGCCATTATATTTGCTGGATTTCCTCAAATGCGCTTTTCAGAGGAGTTAATTATTCCCCACCCTGTTGTCTTCCGCCCCCGTGCTTACATGTTTAGTATCAATAATTACACTGTAATTTGCAGGCTGTAATTTTAAGGCGAGCGAGAGGCAAACACAGAAAGATTTTGGCTGCATCACATGTTTCATTTGCAGACGATGTAGAGAGAGCGAGAGAGTGAAATACCACCAGGTGAAGGTTTCCCTCTGCGACACCTGCGTGGGTGGCATTTATCCGGCGTGATGAGGGGCTCAAGGACACATGAGGTGTTTGTTAGGAGGGCTGGTGGAGAACTGTAGGAGGAGGGTAAACAAGACGCCTCTGGACAAAAGGAAGAAACCACTTGTCCTCTGAGGCCACGCGTAGCACAGACGTGGCACTATTCAAGTCTTGCAGCAACAGAACTCTCAATTTGCATATTGAACACCAGCGGAATCACGCCGTCACAATAAAATAAAAAGAAATCTCAAGCCGAAGGATTTTCAGACAACATTTCTTTAATACAAAGTCAACATATCTACATACACAGTGGCTTTAAACCAATTATTGTTTCAGTTAGAATTAACAGTTTGAAAGTGATAGCACTTGGCCCTCATACAAAGGAAAGACTATTTTTGCCGGTTCTTTTTCCTGTCGCCGGTATGTTCTGTTTATGTTCTACTCTTTTTGATGTCATTTTTTTTTTTGTTTTTTTTGTTAGTGATGTTTTTCTGTTTGTTAGTCCCTCCCCCGCTCAAATATTCGGCGACTGTATTCCAGGAAAACTGTTTTCAAAAGTCTAGCATCTTTACATGAAGTCAAAATTGTTTACACATTGCACAAGCTTCCAAAGACTTCCTCGGGTTTTGGGCTTTGAAGTGCCCGCCAACCCACCCCCCCCTTTTTTAACCAGTCTTTTCAGAAGTGAGTTCCAGAAGTCCTCAGTTGGTTTTAGATTTTTAGTTCCTTGTGAAACGTATCAAGTTTCCCACTGTTCAGAAATGATGCGCTGAAAACGACGATTTGCAGCAAGTGTTTTTTTTTGGTTGTCTTGGGCTTCCGTTGGTTGCACCGCACTGCTTGTGTTTCACTTGAGCCCCGATTTCTTTCTGCATCCCATAACGAAACATGGTGGAACGGAAAAAAGAAAAAGCACAGATGATTCTATACAACTGCAACTGAACTGTTTCTGGCCTTTAGCTGAGCTCCAGCCAATAGTATATTCGGGGTTAAAACCATGTCATACTCGGTAGTTTGGAAGGCTGGGAATCTTTCTGAGGGGGTTTGTGGGAAACTGAAGGAATGAGAAACACCCTAGGGTGCTACTGCTTCTCACAGAAGTGAAGTCTGTTTTTGTAGGATTTAAGACTTTGGAGGTCTAATTTTTATAAACTCATCCGTTTTGAGAGTTTTTGGAGCCCTCTGGTTGCAGAGAGGTGTAACTCAAGCTAATGCCAGGGCAAGAATAAAAGTCCTTGTCCACTTTACAAATGCGAAACGCAACCGACCCTTGAATTGATGTTTGATTAACAATTCAAGCAGTCAGAAGATTGAGTGGACGAACCTCTCGGCAGATCACTGAAGCGGATTTCCTGCCCTCAAAGAGGCGAGTGAAGTTTCCCAGTTTAACAGGTGAAGTTATAGGCTGATGTTGAAACAATTAAAGGGCGAGGTAATTAAAGACTATTGGGAGCAGGGCTGGAGAAAGGAGGAGAGAAAACAGGCTTTACAAACACCAGGAAGTCAGATATGAGCAGAACCGCAACATCTTTGCGGTTCTTGGCCCATTTAAAGTTTGAGATCTTCAGGGTCAAATGATACAAATACATATAATCTATATATTTGTTTATTTACAGGTATATTCTAGATCATAGTGTTTATCTAACAAAATGAATGACCACATTATGTCGGAAAGTAATAAACGTTAAAGCAAATAGAGAAAGATCTTTAGATTTTTCCTTGAAAGCTCTGAGGGTCGTAGTCTGCACACGACAGTCAAAAAGGTCAGTTATGAAATTTTTGATTAGATATTTTATAGACCAGTTGATCAACAGTTGCTCAAAAATAAAATAAGAAAATCTAAAGAATACTAATGCCTACAAGTTAATGACAATAAAGAATCTCAGCAAGGTTTAAAAATGGCGTCTCCTCATCGGCACAGAATCCACCCGGAGGGCGGAAGTTAAACATTGGTGACAGAGGCAGAGGAACCGGTTCTAATCAATCCTCTGCTTCTTCTGAAGAAACACACAAGGTTTTAGAATAGAAATAAAATGAAGTTACAAACAAAATAAAATAACAAAAACCCATTATATTATGAAACATGAGCACTGGCTTGTATAAAAAAAAGATGATGAGGAGAAAAATTGAATTCATACTAAGTGTCTGGATATACTTTTATATTCTGCTTTTAAATATATATGTATGTGAGTGTGCATTTATTAATGTATACAGAAATACATTCATATATGCACACTTACGCACACTGACATGTTATATGTTTCTACAGTGAAAAAATAGAATGTCTTTTAACGTAATATGAACAAATAAGCATCTCGTCCTCTCCGGCTAATTTAAAAAAATGTGATACAACATCTCTGTTAAAAAACTAAACCAAAGAAAAGAAAAAGAAAAAGTCAACTATGTAATGTAAAATAAGTTGTCATAATACAACATTAAGGTTCCATAATGTTACAATAACAATAAGGCTTTTTTGGAAATAAGAAAAGATTACACACAGTTCTGTCCTTTGCTCTGGTCTTTGTGCACAACCACCGGAAACCTTCGTTTGATTTCAAAATAAAAACCTGGCTATTTCAAAAAGCTTGATCTTCTTTTAAACCAACAGACATCAACACTAGTGCGTCAACCTGCAGTTGCTTTTGGGGTATTTTGTTTCAAGTTTCTTCTGGTTTTTGTTTTTCCTCAGGGATGTGCAAGTGAAGTATTTAGTACCAAAGAATTTCATTATCACATCATGGCCGTTGAGATCCGCGTCCCCCCACAGAGACATCGTCTGTAAAACGAGGAGGAAAAAAAAAGAGAAAGAAAACAAAGCGTCTACTTTTGTTTATCCAACTGTCACCAAACACATACAGTGGAACTAAAAAGGCCAATTCTTCAATCACATGAACGTAAAGCTTTGCAACTGCAACAGGCCTCCGCCGCTCTCGAGAGTCTTACACAATGAAATACATGATTATAGAGGAGGCTGGGAACAGAGGGAGGTTCTGGAGGAGTCCGGTGGAACCAGGATGTTCGAGTGGATGCGCTTTTTTTCGCGTCACGTCCCCCCCGCCCCCCGGCCCGGGGTGTGAGCGGTGAGCAGAGCTGGCGTCTTTTTTTTTCTGTTTGTCACTTTCCTTTCCCTCAAGAGTCACACGTACAGCATACACAAGATAAGCAGCATGTTTGGTTTGACAGAAAGAAAAAACAAAGGTACAAAATAAAAAGAGAATTCCTTTAAAAGACAAAAAACAAAAAGTTCCAAACGATGATGAGCGTTGGTCACTGTACACAAAGAAAGCCCCGCCCCTTTTCGGGCGATCCTTGTTCGGGGGGTTCCGTTTGTTCCAGATTTCTCTCTCAGTCACGACGGGGGTGGGGTGTGGACATGATGCAATGGTTTCCAAAGAGAGGGAGTGATTGTAGAAGATCATGGGACACGGTGGCCATTTCTCCTAGCTCGGGCCGCAGCTTCCTGCAAAGGCAAGGTCCCCCCCCTCCCCCCTTTCACTCTAAATACATTGTGGTACAACGTCACTGAGGCCTCCACCTGGCTTAAGATACTGATTTTGCACAAGTTCACAATTCAAGAAACTAACTGAGCGTAAGATATCGTGTGTGTGTTGCCGCTTCCTTTTCCAGCAGCTGCTAACAACGGCTCCTCGAGAACAGGCCGACACGTGATGGATACATGAAAGACCTCCAGATCCTGTTGATGCCTCATGGGGGCGCTCTCGTTCTTTTTTACGTCTTCTCGATGTTTTGTTTCGTCCCCGTGTTCGTGTGACCAGAGTTCGGGGGGGGAGAACCATTCGTGTTCGCGCGGGCAAACCTACGATTTTGGTAATTTCTCTGGATCCCACTTCGCAACATGTGTCGATAGAATTACTTGAACCCCTTTCACACCCAGTCATATCAAAAAAACAAGAAAGCCCCCCCCCTGTCTCGGCTACATCCATCTGCCTGGCGCTGATTCTCGCTGTCGCCCTTCTCCTTCAATCACCTGTAGCTTGTTGCCGTTGTATCACGGAGATATTTTTGAGAAGAGAAAAAGTCCACCAATGTTTACAATGTCCTCCCCACTGAAACGCTTGAGGTAAGGTAAGCAGTCTGACACTCTGATCGATTCCCGCCCCACCAGCTGGAGCCACAGCGTCCAGCATCCTCCTCTCCTGATGAGGATCCTCCTCTCCTGATGATGGGCGAATGTTTCCTCGCTTCCTCGAGGAAGAGTCTGTTAATCGGAGTCGGAATTTAAAATCGAATCTAACTTGGTTGGGCGTCATCTACAATGGGATCCTGTTTGGGCGTGTGTCTGAACCGGCTGCAGGTCTCTGCAGGTCGTGGTTTTTAAATTTCAAAGTTTCTATGGCTCAGGAGACTGTTGTGTTGTGGGGTGGGTGGGGGTTGGGGGGGGCGACAGGATTCTGGGGGCGGCGGGGGGGCGTGGAGAGATGGCTTTTTTACGTTGCATAGTGATCAAAGCTTCCTAAGTATTCCAGAGCTGCGTGGTAGCAGAATTGGTACTCATCCTGTGGGGGGGGAAACAGAAGAAATAACACATTAGGAATAAGTCTCAACAGGAGATAATCAATTTCAGACAATTATAAAAAACAAATACTTAAGACGTGAAAGTTTGTCTGCCCTGTGCGTTTGTTTGTGTGTTAGCTGGTAATATTATATATTTTTAAGAAATAATGCAGAGATATTTAAGGAAAACAACCAGGAATGTGTCAAATTATAATGATATGGAGTCAAAATAAATATCTATATATTATATATTTATTCCGTTAATGTACGGTGACTAGGGTTGCAAAATTCTGGGAATATTCAAAGTTGGAAACTGTCCATGGGAATTAACGGGAATATACGGGAATTAACGGGAATAAACAGAACATTTTGTAGATAATTTATACTAACTGTATTTAACTTGTCATATACAGACATAAATATAAACATTTAGTTTTTTATAGGCTGATTTTTCAAAATTCCCAAAATTCCCGAGCTTTACTTCCCATGGAAAGTTTCCGGAAAGTTTCCGGAAATTTACCGGAAACTGTCCGCCCCTTTGCAACCCTAATGGTGACAAATATTCTTTTAAACTACATCAGAGAATCAATACGAAGGTTGCTTTAAACTTTTTCTCTCTACATGGTGTATGTGTCAAATCTCAATATGCAATATGGCAAATTGGCGAATCAGCCTATGCGGAGGTGTGCGCCCTCTGAGAGCCCTGTTTGTGTGTCCATGTGACCTCTGACCTCAGTCTGGACCATGGCCGGCCTCTGTGTCCGGAGCATCTTCACTGTCTGGAAGATATCGACCACGCCTTCGTAGCGCATTCTCTCCAGCACGATGCTGAGGGTGATGAAGACTCCGGTCCGGCCCACGCCAGCACTGCAAACACATGATCAGAAACATCAATGAATAGGGATAAAAATCTCGGGTCTTTCTTTGTCGAGGGGACTTTTCTTTCTGTTGCTCATTGAGGTCCTCTAGTCCACATTAGTTTTATAAATAACTGAAAAATAGGAGTCTGGACTTTGTCATAAAAACCTTGCACAATAGCAGCTCTGTGCTCGTTGAAAGGCAAACATCCTGTCGAAGGCCGACGGAGAGGATGCGTCTCTGTGATTCCACTTTTTACTGAACGCCCGTATTCCGGTCGAACACAAAGCGATCCCTCAAGGACGCACCAAACCGACGCATCGTGCACACAAACAACTGAGCAAACATTTTGTCTCATTGAGCCCCCCCCCCCCCCCCCCATGTGTAAGGGGAGAAAAAAAAACAAAAAATAAAACTCAGCCTGCTGCCACTGCCGCTTTCCAGAAATACAGACTGAGTCTTAACTCTGATCCTGAAATACTTGAGAGCTGCCTCTCTAAGCTGCTTTGCTGTGAAATGATTTCCACTTCACCAATGGAACAATAATTGATATGACAACAGATTTATTTGGGCTTCTTCCAGCCCTCTGATGCTGTGCGGTGGAAAGAGGAGTGGAAGTGATGGCTGCTCTGTGTGTGTGTGTGTGTGTGTGTGTCTGTGTGTGTGTCTGTGTGTGTGTGTGTGTGTGTGTCGGGTAGAACACAGAAGCCTGACATGGGACAATAGATGACTTATGTGATTTGATAATAAATTAAAATGAAATCTAACTGAGTGTTATCGTGCAGAACATACAGTACAACCAACCCCGACGCACATACACCCTCATGCAACCACCCGCTACCAACTCCCCCCACGCAGCAGTATCTCTCAGCCCACCCAAAGCCTCTTCCTGAGAGTCGGTCACAGCTTGTCACTAAAACTCCCTCACAGCTCCCCTCTCTCTCTCTCTCTTTCTTTCTTTCTCCTCCTCCCTCTCTCTCTCTCTCTCTCTCTCTCTCTCTCTCTCTCTCTCTCTCTCTCTCTCTCTCTCCAGGAAGATAGACTCTCCAAGTCTGCAGGCTTGCCGGGCCGCTGCCGACTGAGAGGATTTGGTGTCCCCTTTCACAGGAAGTAATCAGGCAATTAATGACAAAAAGCATGTGGGTCTATTAGATAGTGGCTGAGGTGGAGAGGGAGAGGCAAGGGGAAGAAAAGAGGTCGGGAGTGGAAGAAAGGAGGGCTGGGAGGATGAATGGATGAATAGCTGGGTGGGAAGAGAGAGCGACAGAGAGGGAACGAGAGAGATAGGATTAAGAAATAGACAGATGGATGACAGACGGGAGAGGCCGGTGACAGAAGACGACGGAGCAAGAGAAAAGGAAGACATAAGCTCTCAACTCGGAGACGACAAAGCCTGGAGGAGGATGGTGGGAGGAAGAGGAGGAGGAGGAGGAGGAGCAGGAGGTGGTTTGATATCTGCTTTGAGAGAGAGCGGAACTGACTTGTGACAAAATGATGTGATCAAAAAACATCCAAAAACCAACTGAGGTCCAATTGAAGAACCCTAAAAACACTGAAAGAGTTCTGTGTTAACACAACGACAATCAAGCTAAAACTCCAACAAAGTTCACTCGAGCTGAATGAAGGTTATTTGATTTCCTGGCTCTGGGCCTTTTCCTTTATTATCCTGGAAACCAGACCATCCATCTTGAGAGAGGTCGAGCCAATCGACACCATTTATCTAAAAGCATTTTGACTGACAACCAGGATGGTTTCTGCTGATGAGGAGGGGGGGGCGGTGTCTCTTGAATATCACCACAATGTGCTGGGTGGTATATTTTCCCGTAAAGACAAAAGAAACAAGTGAAAAAGCATTTATCGATGCGTCACACGTCCTTTGATCGTAGATGGGTGCAGCTCGTGACAAAGGCATTTTGGTTTGCCAGCACTGAAGTTGCCCCTCTGGAATCGATAATGAACCGAGTTCCAGACCCATTCGCAAATGCCAATTGGTCTGGTGATGCCAGGCGAGAGCCGTGCAATCCCTCCTGCAATAACCAGTCCTTTGACTTTAAGACGTCTCCCCTCCGATAATGGCCCCATAGAAGGGAGGAATAACTCAGTCTTATTAGAGCTTCCCTGACACGTCTTAAAACTCCCAGAGGGCCATTTGATGGCCGGTGACATCATTGCTTTTTAATACAGGGGAGGTGATGTTATGTTTGATGATGTCATGGCGCCTGTGCGACAGAAACGGGGGAGGGGGGGGGAAGGGACCTTCTCGATGTAAAACGTGTTTGTGAGGTGATAAGTAAATTATTCTGTGTTCACAGTGTTTGTTAACACTGACACGAGGTGTCCTGAGAGCTTTTCTCTCAAACCATACAACTCACATAAAGGCAAATATCATTCGTTATATAAACTTTAAAACATTTCTTCTATTCTTTCTTCGTCTTGCAGTGCAGACAAAAACAGGATCATTAAAATGGTTCATTGTCTGGCTACAAAAAGTAACAACTGATTCAAATGGATCCCGCTCTTGATCTGTCAATGATTAAAAAATAATAGGAGGTCTTGGTGTCTCCCACTTGCAAATATCAGTTTCTACCCGAGTCCAGCATGTGGAGTTAATGATGAAGGTTACCTTGGAAGCTACACCCGAGGTGATAAAAATGCATCACAGAGCAATCATAAAAACCCAAAAGAATGGCCGGATCAGTTCGTGCGCCTCCTCTTTGCAAATGCCAAGCCGCATCTCAGCTTTATCAATTATGGAGGAGATGGGCCTGTGGAGGTGCAGGGGTAGAGAACTGCGGAGGCAACCGGGAGAGGAGGGATCATATCTGATGATGCTGTTAGGGATGCACCACAGGAGGTGCTGTGCTGCAAAACAAAAAGCACCTTAAGGAGTGATTTAGCCTCGTGTTGATACCTAAAGCCGTCTATCTCTCTCCAGGTAGAAAGTGCGTCTTTGGAGTCGAGCTCGAGGTGAAACAAGTTGCGTTTCCCGGTGATGCAGCAAATCACGTCTCCCTCTTTTCATGAAAGTGTTTATCACGATGCAAATTTAAAAGAAAAAGCGCATCTGGAACCTTGAATATTCATGACAATGCAGCGAGGAAACAAACGGCGCCACATGACATTGAGAGGACTCACCTGCAGTGAACAGAGATTGGTCCATCCTGTCCAAACTGCTCCTTTGTTTTATGAACCTGGCCAATGAAATCAATGAAGCCCTCCCCGGATTTGGGGACGCCTTGCTCTGGCCAATCGGTGAACTGGAACTGCCTTACTGTCCTGGACTGGCCGTCCTGCAAACACAGAGGGAAGGACGGTGAGAACAGATGATGGGGATGGTGGAGCACATAAAGAAGGAAGGAGAGAGTCGGCTGCTGCTGGATAAGGTACTCAGTTCCTCTGCGTGTGTATGTAAACATATTTTTTACCGTGACCTTTGACCACTGAAAGAAAATCCTTAACCCCTTGTAGACCAATGTCGCGAATTTGCCTCAAACCCCATTCCGGTCTATTTATCCCACTAATGCCTGATGGTGCAAATACTACACATACCATGAAGGCATTGGAAGTACTCTGCTGTCATCTAGTTGTCGGAGTGGAAAATACATACTAGCCCCTTGGTACTGTGCAGCAAAGTTATTTTGAGATATTAAGCTGTATTTGAAATACTGTGATGATGGAACAGCAATGATTGTACAGAAACATATGTTGTCGTTCAATTTCAAGCAAAAGCAGCATCAGTATAATAATCTACATACCAGAGACTGGAAAATGTGTTAAATTACGGTTATACCCCATTATGCCTAATGTCGCTAATTTGTCTCATACCTAACTTTTACATCTATTGTATATGCTATATTGAAATCAACAATCTCCACTTAATTTAGCATCTGTATGACAGCCAAAAACACAAATAATATTTTTTTAATATATTGAAAATTAATTCAGGCAATAAGGGGTTAAAGGCTAATTTGAGACATGTTCAGGAGGCCAAAAACATGTTTTTTGAGGCCACGGTGACCTTGACCATGACTACACAAGAATAGGTGTTTTATAAGCAACACAAATGTAAGATCTTTGAGGCAATACACAATTATAAATTCTTCTTTTCCAATGAAACTTTACCTTCTCAGTGACAAACACCACACAGGGACAGTGTGTCCTTTTCTCTACCCCCCCCCCAACCCAATTGTCTCTATTTTCTCCCCTGTCATTTTTTGTGTGTGTGGCATGAGTAGGTCCTACTCAAAGCTAATCAATAGTGTATCTGCCATGACAAGCGTCTTCTCCCAGACACCATGTTGAATAGGATAATCCCGCTCTGGGATCGATAGAGCGACCTGATGGATGAGCAGAGCCGGCGAGGAAAGGAGTGAGGACGGAGGACAGGAGGAGCAGGAGGTGGGGATGGGACGGTGAAAATGGAAAAGAAAAAACCCCTTCACACACAGACGTGCCCGCTACACAACATGTCAGTGAGAATTTAATGTTGTATCGATTCTTATAATCTTGTTTTAGAGGCGGGCGCTTTAAGTGGTGAGATAAGTGAACTTGCTTCCAACGCAAACACAAAAAAAAACGTGTACATTTACATTTTGACAATCGAGCGGCATCGCACCAGGAGAAGTGATCTGCTTTAGTTTGAGGGAGTCTGAGAACACACAGTCGATACTCGTGTCCTTGGGAACGACGTTTGTACAAGTTGTTTTCGGAGACAACACATTGCTCTGGAACGTGAGCAGAGAGGGACATTTCTGCATTTGGAGACAAGCTGTGGTAATTACACCAAACAGGTTTTCATTTCTCCAGTTCACTGTCACATCAGTGCGTCCAGGAGACTTCAGCTCAGACGTGTCGTGTCGTTCTCACACCTTCGCTTCCCGTTTCTTCACAGGCACAATTCAATCAACACTCAAGTTGGAGAGTGAACTTGTGAGTAGCAAGTAGCTCGATAATGATGAAAAACAAGAAATGAATACGGACAGAGCCAGTAAACTGAGAGACAGACTGTGGCCCAGCTCAGACTTGGTATTGACATTTGTCCTGAGAGATCCGATCGCAAGTGGACAGCGGTGTCCCGAATGTGTCTCCTGTGACCACTTAGGATCAGATCACACTGTGTGCACAAAATCTCGTTTGTCGTTGTTTCTATGCAACAAACAAAACAGACAAATGATGCTGTTTTCAGTTTACAGATGTGTCCGATGACGATGTTTGTGTGTGTTGATGTGTTGATGTGACTGAGACACACCGATAGAGACTGAACGAATGTCTGCAACTATGCACAAGGATTTGACCGATTCCTGAAAAGTATGAATCATCATGCGTCGGCGTTGGCATCAGTGGCTACAGACAAATCAACATATGGACACAGAGAGGCATAACAATACATTTAAACTCTAGCAGGTCGGACACATCAGCTGATGGTCCTTCCCATGTGGCCCAGGACGGATTAGCGTTCACACGGCAGCATCATGATTTGAGTGATTGGATCTCGCCACGCGTTGGGGAAACATTTGGTTGCCTCTGAGCCGTTGTGACAGGATCACTCAGGGAGACTGTTAATACCGAGTCGGACCAGGTTCAGGGAGAGTTTATAAGCGAACGCAACCCTGGTTGTGTGAGGGTCTCACTGCAAGCGACTGCTCCCGATAGTGTCCAGGTCATGAAATGTTTTATATTCGATGTCGAAGGAAGGACAGAGTCGGCTGCTGCTGGATAACAAACTCAGTCACCCATTGCCTATATATTTTTTTAACGTGACCTTTGACAATTGAAAGAAAATCCTTCAAGAAAAACTTGAGATATGTTCAAGAAGCCAAAAACATGTTTTGTGAGGCCACGGTGACCTTGACCATGACTACACAAGAATAGTTGTTCTATATACTGCAAAATAAGCAACACAAATTTAAGATCTTTGATGCAATACACAATTATAAATTCTTCTTTTACAATGAAACTTTAGGATGGCTGGTTGTGTGAGGGTCTCACTGCAAGCGACTGTTCCTAATAGTGTCCAGGTCATGAAATGTTTAATGTTCGATGTCGATATAGATTCTTCTGATTTCATTACGCAGCTGATGATTACAGACGGCTCTCACCCGGCTGTTTCGGCTGCAGACCTCACACATCGGATCACCGGTGTTAACTAAACCAAATGCCAGCGCTCCATTAATTTGGCGGTGACCATAAAAAGAAAAAAGAGGGTAAAACGTCTATAAAACGACCTCTTAAAACAAAAAAATTGACTTCCTACGGCCCTTCCCCCTTCTGTGCCAAACATGACATCAGCATTATCATCCCGAAGCCGAGCAACAGTGAATGCGTTGGTGTAAACAAGCACCCCGGGGTGTGCATGTATCATGGATGATGGTTGGTTTGGCATGGGGGGCTGCGCTCCGTCCTTATTCATTCATTCACGCTGGTTTTTGCCATGAGCTAAGCCCCCCACCCCCCCCTCTGCTGCTAGCAGGCTCAACTCAGATGTTGACTGAAGGCTGAATGTAGAGTAAATATTATATAGATAATCTGTCTATTGAATCCCGGAGCTCTGAACCTGATCGCCTGTGTGGAAGAATGCAAAGCGCCGCCGTCTTATCTGTTTTCACGTTTCCACATCCCTGCCACGGAGATTCCTTTTTCGGCACTTTTTATTCTACTCGACAAACCCAGTGATTTGGATAGTGCAGGTGCCGACTCTTTCTGTGCGACACGTCATGTCTCCTCCGCTGTTTTCGTGACGCGTTGCATGTTTTCTTTCTTCCGCCGCCTTTGTTTTCCGTCGCAAGAAACATTGTGCCTCCGCGGGGGGATTAAAAATGAAAAAGGGGCAAAGACAACAACACAATAAACCAGGCACGCCAAAGAAAGAGAGGTGGAGAAAAAAAAAAGGAAAAAAGAGAGGGGGAGAATTTAACACACAACCTGAGGGCCCACGATGCGTGTCAAATTGTGTGATTAAATACGTGACTGGCTCGCTAGATGTGAGTGCTGAGGCGTGGAGTCTGTGCTATTACTGTGCAGAGGCATGCGACGTGCACACACCTACACTCACAAACACGTCTACATGCGTCTAATGTATGATACGTGGGGTTAAAACCAGCTTACACACACACACACACACACAAACTACAACGTGCATACACAACCAGTAAAATGGGGTTAAAAACCTAGAAATCTGTACCCATACATTCACATACAGTTATGTATATGTGTGTGTATATGCACCTAACTCACACTTTCCCACTTCAAACACACAACCTTTTCTTTTCATGTGTATGGTTTAATACCGTTTCCTCAACTCTACTGCCATCGCACACTTTGATGATTCAGTCCCTGTTAAGAATACACGTGATGGTCATGGCGCGTGCACGTGTGTATTCATGGGGCCTTTGAACAAACGTACACAAGCGTTTGTTTATATGTGTGTGTGTCTGTACCCTCGTGTGTTACGGACAAAATATATAGAACTGCACAAACACTGAGCGTGTGTCTCTATGTGAGCAATGGGTGTGTATGTGCTAAGAAGAGTAAATCAGCATGGAGATGAGGCAGAAAGTGTGTGTGTGTGTTTGAGCAGTTTCAGATAGGTATTTGCACACGCTTCACAGAGTTATGTAAGTGTGTATGTGCGTGTGTGGTTTGCGTATGTGTTGGATCACGGTATACCAGCTTAAACAGCATTTACGTCTGATTTCCACACAGCGGATAGTGTGTCTGATTGTGTATAAGTACAAATTTCTATAAGTGTGTGTGTGTGTTTGTGTGGAGATATAGGCTTTAAACAGAAACTATTTAAAAGAAGTTACTCTCAACTTCAAGGTGCCATGACATCTTGTTTTGAGTGGAAACCCATCTTATTATAGAAGTGAATTACATCCGACATCGATGTTCGGAACTCCTTAATAAAGAAATATGATCTACTACTACTATTTTTCTTATTTTATGTGACATAGTTTCACTTAACCTGCTTCATCTCTCCACATTACCCTGTGAATGTCCGGTTGTTGGTGTGCGATTGTGTAAATTGCAGAATAATTCGGTGCTTCATTGGCTCTCAGTCTCCTGAGCTATTGGTATTGTCAGTATGTCTTACCCTGGCGTCTGTGACCTTGAACTCTCGTAGGATGTACTGGGGCATGTTGTACTCGGCCATGGGATCCACTACGAAGTACTGATACCTGGCAGAGCGCTCAGCAGGCCAATATTGGTGACACTTTTCCTGTTTGAGCAGAAGGAGAGATTAGAACAGCTGAAATCAAGGTTCTACCGATTTACTCATTTTATTCTAACTTTGTGTCCTTTGATACAGATCAAGAAATGACATGAATTCACTGAGCGCTAATGCAGGTGTGTTGGAGTCGTACCCGTCCCATCTCTCTCAGTTTGGTCAACATGACTACGATGGTAGAGTTGTTCTCCCAGAGCATTCTCCAGAAGTCTTCTGTAGTCTCGGCCAGAGGGCCCTGTGTGGCGATGTAGGCTTTCTGTTGCCTGCAGATACAGTAAAAATCAGGTTCACCACTGAAAATATTTTGCTGATATCGTACATCTTGAAGAAATTATTTTTACTGATTTTATGAAGATCAAGAAATTGTTGAAATTTACTTTCCATAGCCCTCACCCACATCATCTTCTCTACAGGTTATAATTAAACCCGTTTAACTTTCTTTCTAACCTTAACTACTATAATGTACAGTGATTGGTTAAGCAACTCAACTTTCTTGTCTCTTCAACGTGTATTACTGTGTGAATGCACTTATAACAAATAGTTTCAAAAAAAATAATGTGTAAATTTCCCTCAACTTGACCCCTCCTCCTACCTGTATCCATCAATGAAACTGGAGTTGATGTAGTCGGATCCTTCCAGGCCTCTGATTGGCTGCAGACAGACGCGTGTGGTCTCGTAGGGCATGATGTTGACCAGCCGATTCTTGAATTTGTTGCAGGGGAGGTTGGCACTGATGAAGCGCGACGTGTGGGCTTTGGAGTTGGCCAAACGCTGGGGACACAGAAAGACAGAGTGGATGAGTGGATGAAAGCAAAATAAGGAAGGGAGTGCAAGGACAGGAACGAGGCAAAACACAGAAGGTGTGAAATGAAAGGTATGGAGGAGGAGGACGACGACAAGAAAATGAAAGGAGAGAACAGTGGTTGAGGGCGACAGGGAATGAATTGGCAAAAGCCACGGTAGTTACAAGCAGAGAAGAGGAGGCATGAAAGGAAAAGAGACGACGGAGGAGCAGGAGAGGACGATAAAAGGAGGAGAGATGGGGAGGGAAGGACAGGCGCAGGGCAGATAGAGAGAGGAGAATATCAATGACGGAAAGTAATAAAGCGCACCCAATCTAATCTGATCTTTCACCCAGCTTTCCCGATGATGGCACAACTTCAAAGGGACATTGTTTATCAAGAATATATTCATCAGGAAGCGACTCAGACTCAGACTCAAACTTTCTCCCCTCCTGCAACTTGTGGGGTCCTGCAGGGTCACAAGCAATGACGGCAAATATGCCACACACAGACACACACACACACACACACACACCCAGACTAACAAGCTTCTGGATCAAGACTGTACCAAACAGAAAACTCGCCTAGAACTGGGTCACCAGTGCCTTTGATAATGGCAGTGTAGTGTTGTGCGCATAAAACACAGACTCACACAGAGATGTTCAAAAAGACAAACACACACACACACAGCATCATAATCAAAACGAAAAGCTGTACTGCTACATCATCATCGTCATGAGGACCTCAGTGGGAGTTTGTGGGTCAGCAAGTCTTACAACTGGCTTCAGTGTCTCAACAAAGACTTTGTGTGTGTGTGTGTTTGTGTGTGTGTGTGTGTGTGTGGTTGCTTGTTAGTGCTTGCCTCCAAATGGAAAACAACCCAGTCCGATTATTTCGGGCCCTTTCAGGCAGAGAGAAGCATGATGCACCGGGGACACTATCAGCATCGTAAGCGACGAGTGACGAGCTGCAGATTCTATTTCCTGAACTTCTCGTCTTTCCGTGGTTGTCAAAACACCACAAAGTGAAAGTGTCTCTCCTTTGCCCTTTGTGTGTAAACATGGCCTTACTTGCCATATTTCCCTTTTTCCCTTTAGACTAACCTCCACTCCTTCTCTCTCCATCCCACCATAGTAGAAATGTTTGTTTGTCCGAGTGAACCCAGATGAGAGCGAGGGAACAGTGAGCGTGTTGATGCCATTTCTAACAAAACTAGATGAATACAAATATCTCTCACGATATTTGAGGTGTTTGGAGAGCTTTTGGCGATCCGTTTATTGATGTGACGTAAACACTAACACTAAACTTTCCACAGCAGAACTTGTATATGTTACGTCTCTCGACTCTGACAATCTCCGGCTGCGCTCATCACATGTGCAACAAAAACTCTTGAAGTCTGAACCCAGTGTTTCGGACATTTTTTGAAGGTTCATGTCCGAACAAGCGCTTCAGTGGCCACTAGTCGTCTGTCAAGCCCTTCCTCTTCATCTTCCTCATTCCCCCTTCCCTTCATCCCTCGCTCCTGTCCCCGCTTTGATCTGTGTTTCACAAAGGCACCTGGAACCATTTGAGGTGGACTGGCAGGGCTAAAGAGGACTCTTCAGCTGCACCAAACCAAACCCCACAGTGGGTGAAGGGACCAGAGCCAGACCTGGCAACCTGTCATCCAACGGGGCAGAGAGGCACCTGGGGAACCTTTGGTCGTTTGCCAGTTCTTTCTCATTTATAGTACAGTCTATTTGCTAAGCTGAGAGATTCATTACATACATTAGTGTCAACACCACAATGAGGATCATTGTTTTTGGTGCCATAGTCAGAACCAAGGGCTTTTCATAAAGAGTTGCCCAGTGACAAGAAACACACAAGACCAAGGATGTGTTAATTATACCTTAATATGCCCTGACTACAACCCTGATTAACAAATTGTGATCAATAATTAATTTATGATTAAATAAACATCCTTCATCAACATGTAATAACACTTCATTATTTATAGTTTCCCAAGAAAAACATCATCTTCTCAGTACATTGTGTGGGTTACATAATGTTTCACTGTATAAATTATGTTTATGATGTGCCTACAATTCAATAAAATGGCTTTTAAACTTCTCGTTTCTAACTAAAACTGACTTTTAGTCCTTGTTTGCATTTGTCTCCCGAACATGACTCTCCAATTCATTCCTTTCCTCTTATTTCATGAATCCTATAGTACTGTTTGTGTTGTTTGTGTTGTGATCGTTGCCCTGTGTGCTTCAGGGGACTTTGTGCTTCTCTGAACAAATGTCTTCTGCACATAAATCTTTCTCTTAATATTCTTGCTAGCGGTGCACATGCCAGAAAGTCTGACAGCTTCACAACAAGCTTCAATTTGCCCGCTGAACTCCGGTGAGTCCCACCAGTCACAGCCCCAACTCGGCCCATCGCTGGCTCCAGCCTGAGGAAGAAACAAAACCTCACCGCCGTCCCTGCCACGCCGCATTCTGTCCAATCACCTCCTTTGTGCCAAGGTAGCATACAGTCGTCCCTTTGTTCATTAGCCAAACATTCCTCCCTCTGCTTGCCCTGCCATCCACCTACATTTGTCATCATCAAGTATTAATTACCTCGCTCCCCCGCCCCTCTTCCCAGACACCTCTCCTCGCTATCCTGACTGCAGCGCGTGGACGGTTATTAATTCCTCTTTGACTCCTGATGCCGGCTCAGCACTATCCCTGTTACGGATGGCGCTGGAGATTCCCATCACCATTGTGCCCCGGTGAGTAGGAAAAAAAAGAAAAAAGCTCGAGAACCCCAGCACTGTTATTGTTACTCAGCAGGGGGGGGGGGGGGTGCGTTGATGAATGACGACGGGAAGATGACGGATGATTCGAGAGTGAGCGTCTGTGTGCGCTTCAAGGTCAGCAGATAGCAAAGCGGCTAAAGCTGAGGTGAGTTCATAACTTGATGAATCTTGAGATATTTAATGGAGATGCATGTAAACACAGTTGCTGCTTGTGTATCCTCACCTTCTGCTTTGTCATGAATTTCTCTCAGAAAACATAAACCCTCTTCTTTTTCTCAAACTTCGACTCAGGTCTCTGCTGCTTTCAGCCAGAAGTCCTTTGCCTGATTCATGCTGGATTAAACCCACTTTCTTTTATCTTTGGCTTTTTCCCAATACCCAAAAACGAACATTGCGTCCAGGCAGTGAAGGGTTTTAATGTTTCTATTCTCTAGTTCCTCAAAAAAAAAAATACTGATTCAAAATAGTGTGTATCTGAGTGAATTAATTATTGAAGCCTGGCTTGAAAATAAAGGGGATTTGCTTTTGGAGTCCATGTTAGATCCCATTACCTCGGCAGCGTATATAGACTGACAAATAGCTGCCAGCTATAGATGGCAGGTTTAATCTATATTCTACTTACCTGGGGCTGAAAGGTATTACATCTTCCAGAGAAGTGTCTTTATCTGAAAATGCGGAACTCTACATTGTGTTTGTTCAGTGTTTCCATTACGTCTGTATCAGCAACCAGCTGAAAGAGATGCCCCCACCTGCCTCTCTCCTTTATACAAAATTCAGTTTGTCTGAGGTGTAAGGATTTTCTGTGAACTGCCTCCTCACTTAGCTGAAACATTACTCTACCAGTTTCCCCAATCACCGCCCATTATCATCCATTTTGTGTCTTCCCCAGTCTACTCATTTGGTTTTACAGTTTCTTGCCCCAAAAACAGTTGATGGTCAATATTGACTGATTTATTTGTTTTGTTCAAGTCGAAAAATGAAAATAAATGCATGATCAAAAATAAAAACTCTATTATTGCATCGCGAAATTACACTCATTGGAAATAATAACGAAGAGAACAGCAAACAAATTAGTTTCGCACCGAAAATAACATCTGGGAAGAATTAAAAGGATTTACAAAGGTTTATAATAGCTCAAGTCAAGGTGACCAAACTCTCAATGATTCATTCCAAAAAGTGAAACGTTGATCTAATATGTCTACGATTTCTGATCTGATTTGAATGCTGCTGGTCACAGTTTTCTGAGCTGTTTTAATTAGCTCCACCAAGGTCTTTTCACATGTGTCTGTTCGCTGGTTGGTTTGTTAGTTTGTCAGGAGAATTACGTAAAAACTAGGTGAATTTTTTTTTCACGAAACTCTGAGCAAGGGGCCTTGAAAGATTTAATTACATTTTGAAGTGGATCCAAAGTGGAAAAAAGCAGATAAAGGATTTTGAATGAATTTATTTCCCAGAAAATAATTCATTGATCTTGATGAAAATGTCTGGCATGTTAAGGGCACTGATATCTGTGAATGTGTGTTATTTGCTGCCGCTTGATTGAAATGAATGGGACTGTTGGACCTTGGTGGAGGTGTGTGCTCTACTTGGTTTCCACTGGTTAATGTCTGTCCTTGTGAAAATGCAAAATGGCAGAACCTCAAATTGACGTGCATATCCTTTACCTTGAACTCCAGCTCCATGCCGGTGACATGCTCGCCGCTCTCCACCTGCGCCAGCTTCTGGATGTAGGAGTAGAGGCTCCGGGCAGCCACCTCGGTGTTGCCGCAGGCCACCGCCTCCAGCAGTGCATCGTGGATGAAGCTGTACTGGTCCTCCGTCTGCACCATGTAGTTCCGCTGAGACCGCATCAGCGTCACGTGGCCGTAAATGTCGACCGTCTTCTCGTGCTTGATGCGCTCTAGCATGGCATCGATGACGATAAAGCAGCCCGTCCGCCCCACACCCGCACTATGGGAAGATTGAAAGGAATAAAAAAGAAAGAGAAAGAGAAAATGGGGGTTTTAAGGAGGTCCGTTAAATAGAAATGATTTTTCTCCCCCTTGCTCTTATTTCTAGGGACTTATCCTTTCACGGTGCAGTGGCTATGAATATCTGTTTACCTAATGCTAAGTTCTTGCCATATTTATGCTGTAGTTAATTATAATTTACTGTTGTTCTCGCTACTAAAATATTAAAGCACAAGGTGATTATGGATGTCCACTAATGCTTGTAAATTTGTTGTGGCATTACGGCTTAAATAATTAAGTAGGCAAGCACAACAGAGGGATATAGTGATACCTAGAGAGGAAACACACAAACCGCGGGGAGAATAACAGATAGAGAAACAACAGGAGAGTGATGGGGAGCGAGCGAGGCAGGCTGTCGAATCTCAGCTCTCGTTGTGGAGCGCGTTGGACTCACCAGCCTTCTTATCTCGGCGAAAAAGGAAGGTTTCAATTTGAATAAGCCATTTGAGAAATATCGCTTGTAAAATGAGGAAGGGTTAAGGAGCAAAAAAAGGGAGAAGCAGGGAAAATGGGAAGGGATTACGGCGAGGCTTTTTACAAAGAGAGAGAGAGAAAAAAAAGAAGAGAGACTGAGGTGGAGAGAATGAAAGTGGGGGGATGGGGGGGGGGGGGAGTGGTGCTTTTAAGAGAACGATGATGTGTCCAATGGAGAAAAGAAAGAGATGGAGGTCTGGTTAAGAAAGAGAGCGAGTGTGTTTGTACAATCTGTGTTATGTAATGTATAATAGCAGATAAACAGAAGGGAGCTCTGCCATTCGGTGTCCTCACACTCAGGGAGACGGACACGAGGCTAAAAACTACACTCACATGAAAGTGTAAACCTGTGCACTTTGGCACAACAACAGCAACAAAAAAGACACAACACTCATACTACTCACCTGCAGTGGGCTATGATGGGTCCGGCATCAGGCGGGTTGCAGGTCTTCACTCGACGGAGGAAGGCCAGGAACGGGGTGGGGTACTCTGGCACGCCGTGGTCAGGCCACGCCGTGAACTGGAACTGACGAACCTCCCGCTTCTCACTGGAGCCGTTCTGAGAGACAAAAAGAGAGATAGGGTTGGACGTGGTGGTGAAGTTTGAACCGGCTGGTTAAACGACTCCAGAGCAGCGTCTGGGTGCTGAAAGTCTGCTGCTGTTTCAATTCATTATTTCTACTTTCAACCACAACTGTTCTATTCTTCTAAAAATATCTGCCGTAAATGCGGAGAACTACCAAACGACAATGGGTTCGCTCTACCTTACAAATAGGTCAATATCATTTCCATGTTTTGTCAACACTGCAAGTCACCCATTATTCAGCAGAACTGTCAGAGACAATCAGGTTTGGTGCTTTGTCCAAAAACATTTCAGTCCATGGAGACTGAAAGAGCCAGGGATCAGGCCACTGACCTTCTGTTTAGTGGATGAAACACTCTATTGTACATGGAATAAACAGTGCACTTTCAAACAAGGTTTCTTTTTCTTTTTTTAAGGATATGCATTTTTCAGAAAGCCTTTAAATTATGCAGTTCGGTCGCAGAGAAACAAGGAGATGACACACGCAGCTCTGTGACTTTGGAGATGTGTCATATGTCACTAAATTTATCTCAACTGGTAAAGCAGCAGGTACGTTACACAAAAACTACCCAACTCCCAATAAATAACATGTGAGGGATTTTCATAGTTTTTCTGTGTGCATGTTTAAACTATGGACTTGTCAGCTGCCTTCACAGGGGGGGAGCGATCCGTTCTTGAAATAGATTTTTGGTGCAACATCGGTTCATACAGTGTCATTTTCCTCTGGGAAACACACCCGATCAGGTGGCCTCAGTATGACAAACTCAGGTATGATCATTTCTCCACTGGACAGCACGGGTGCTTTCATCTCGGCGTTCTCACGGTACCTTCCGCTCAGAACATCTGCAGATACACGCAGCGAACGCCCCCATTACACAGCTCCCTGTCAGCTCCCATGTCAAACTCAACTCTCAACGCATCAAAGATGCAAGCTGGGATCCAGAGGAAGATTTTGAGCAGGATAAGTAAGAAGAAAGGAGGAAAAAAAATGCTCCCTCGCATAATTCTGTCCTCTCCTTTCGGAAGATTCCTGTAATGGAGGTAGTGTTTGCATTTCAATGCAGAGCTTCTGCCTCCCTGACAGAGGGACTGTTTTCCTTGCTGAATTAATGAATAAATGAGTGTGGTAATTAAAAGCAAACTGACCTACTTCTTATTTCCTTTGTTTTTTTTTCTCTCTCTTTTCTTTTTGGACATTCCCTGTCTCTTCAGTTACGGCTGTATATGGACGACTGGTGCTCGGTTGTTTTCTTAAAATGTAAATGTTTTTGCACGGCAAACACACAATTCTGCAGCACTGCAGGACACCACACACACATACATATAAGTGTGTGGGTATCACGGTGCTGTTTTGTATGTTTGTGCATCTGTTTACACTTCACTCAAATCCAACCTCGGAGATATAAAGTGAAAACAGCTCAGGGAGAAATCACAGTGATGACTGCAGTTATGAGGAGGAGCGGGGGGGGAGGATAGATAGCAGCAGAATCATATCGCTGGGGTCTGATGGAGGCTGAGGGCTGCAGGATGCAAATGGCCCTGAATGTCAACCAGGCGGCTTTAGAAGCTGCTGGTATCTGCAGCATCACCGGTTCACTAAGGTGATCTTTGTTCTGCTGACACACCAACGAAGAAGTCAGCCGCGACTCTCATGTGATGCTGTCGGGTTAAGAGGGTAAATCCTGGAAATGTCGCCTGACAGCTCGTGTTGCTGCTTTGTGTTTGCATGACTATGAGGTTGGGGGGGTACTGGGAGTGAGAATGAGTTTGCATGTCAATTTGATGGTAAGTCCATTTTTTTCCCTGTCTCTATTTAAATGCACTGCTGACGTGTATCTCTGTGTGACATCATATTTATGCATGTGTGCTGAGGTATGTTAATACATGTTATACTTGCATGTTGGTTACGTGCATGTGATCATGCATACATGTGCAAAATGCTTCCTCTTAGTATTGTCACTGCGTATTCAGTGAATGTGTGTGTCTTTGTGTGTGTGTGTGTGTGTGTCTGCACAGAGACATAAGAGCAGTCTGCCAATTATGTATATTGAGTTTCTCTTCTGTTCACTTTACCAAAGTGCTCTAATTTGGCAGACGCACATAAACAGATGATCTACTGAGGAGAGAGAGAGAGCTGAACAAGGTGAGAGGGATGGACCGGAGAGGACGATGGGGACAAAGAGATATATTTGTATGTGCATCTGTTTTTACATATAATAGAAAAACAGCTGTTTATGCCATCGTCTCGTTTCTAAACTTTTTGACTGTTTATTTATAAGCTGTGACTAGTTGGCTCTCAGTTCGCTGGGCACACTGTGAATTGTTATGCAACTTTACAGGCCATATATTTTCCAATTTTCCATTGTTTTATTTGACGTTTGGATATTTCTAACAAAATATGGCAATACATTTGGGGTTTTAAGTATCAGAAAATCTCAGTAGAGTTTTACAGCTCCTCTCTTGGGTTCCTCTCTCGAGCTCTCGGAGGGAACTTTGTGTTTTGAGCATTTTAAGGCTCTGATCGGAGTGTTTTCTCAGTGATGCACTCACGGTTAATGGATTTTATTCTACTATTGTTCCTCGGTAGTGACGGTAAATTGTTGTGGTCAGTGAAAGCAGCAATGGGCCGGTCAAAATCGGATTAAAATGCTCAGATATTTCAGAAGCATATAAGCTTTAACCACTGATCACTGGTTCTTGGGAAGGATGTAGATGTTGGTTTCCTAACACCAAACAATTGTTCTGCGCTACCTCAACATTTTTCTGTCTTGTAATCAAAATCCGTGGTGGAAGAATTGAGTTTCATTCCGATCGCCCTAGCCAAGAATGGAAATACATACAGACCCATACAATGACAATACATAGAAGTACAAAATATAGTGAATGGTTTAAATAAAAAGTTTGTTAAGAAATATGTCCATTATACTACGAATATATAGATGATAGCTTGGATGGCAGGTTGAGGTGGGACGAGCTTGGGACACAAACTGTGTAGTCATGACAACACAAAGTCACACAAGTCCTGAGGGCTGCTTTTAGGGCAGTTTTTGAATATGTGCATTTCTCCATTAAGTCAGTGCTTTGATTATTTCACATTTATAGAGCTGCTTTATAACCGCACAAGATATAGAAATCTCACTTTCTACATCTCCAGATCTCACAATGCGACCTTTGCAATAAATTCAAATATTTGATGCACGCTTACATGCTTTAGCACTATCCACCTCATAATTCTCTGTATCTCCTTCCTGTGTGTGTGTGTGTGTGTGTGAGAGAGAGAGACAGAGAGTGCACTCATCTTACCTTGTGCAAGGAGAAAGTGCGGACACAGAAAGTGGCCAGTTCTATCGTGTCCAGCAGGGTGACTTGAGTCATACCATAGGTTTCTGTGCCACGACTGGGCCAGTACTGGTCACACTTGATCTGTAAGAGAGGGAGGAGAGAAAGAAAGAAAGACGCACAGAGCTATTAGCTGCAGTACGTCACATTCTGATAAATGGTGTCTCCTCTAATAAACCCAATCACACACATAAGAGGAGGAGAAAACAAAACTCAAACCCCACGCTCCCTCTCACACTAATACATGCGCCGGTGTGCCTCTCATAAAGCGGAACCTCCTGTGGATTCAAGCACCAGGCGGTGTTGACAGAAACACCAGGGTGGCATCTCGCTGTTTCACATCTGAGGAACAACACAGTGCACACGGAACAGATGTGACCAGGATGTAGCAGCACCTCCACTGTTCAAGCTTGACTTCATCAACCTCACACGCACAAATCCTGCCTGCACCCTTCCCCTGAATCAAACATGTTTACAGGTCAGCTTTAAAGGGCTGCGTTTGAAATTTAAGGCACATACGCACTTGACTGTTCATTCTTAATTCAGGATCTATCCTAATAAAAGCTCAATATTGTCTCCCCCGCGGTTTAATTTTCGTCGGCCGCTGAAAATAAAGCACCAGCTCCTCCAAGCCCGTTGCTTAATAAAGATTCACTCAATATGGGGTGTGACGTGCCGGCGGACATCTGATGAGATGTGACAGCTACTGAGGGAGACGCGCCGCTCTCCTGCTTTCTCTCCCATTTCCTGCTCGAGCTGACAATCAAGTTCCACCGCCCGCTAATCCTGATCACGTTTGACAGCAGTGGAACGCGCATGTCGGGAAGGAGAACAGGTAAACAACTGGAACGGGATGGACAGAGGGGGAATGAGTGGAGACACCTGGAGTGAATGGGCCTGATGTTGACACAGGTCTGAGTTGACATTCACATTCAGCTGGTTTTTTGACACATAAGTCCAACCCTTCATATCCCGATAGGTATATCCTAAGGATTCACTCACGCCTTTTTTGTTTTTGGAGAAAACAGTGTACCCTTGATAAACAGGTACGACAGGGGCAGGTTTACATAAAGAGAAGCTGTTAGAGGCAAATGGGACTGATATCCAACTGTCAAACATTTAAGCGATTTTCCTCAACAGAGCCAATGTGCTTTCTACTGATCCACCATTATCACAGTGAGAGCTGCCATTATTTCTACTACATTTGCTGTTTTTAATCTGGTAGTTTCTGGGTTTAAAGTGCTGCCGTTGACTTCCTTCTCCGAAAACCTTTATATCACCGGAAGAACTGATAAAAGTTAGGAAACGCGTGAGAAAGCGGCCATTTCCAAAAGATACACATCCAGCAAAGTTGAGGCTGACTCCCGAAAAAACGAAAGGGCAAAGAAAAGTGGACCAGTGTGATCACACCTTAACAATGCTCCCTGTTGAAATGCAATGTGCTCTCTGGGCAGATGGTGTGAATAGGATGAAAAGAGTCGCTGTGGTCACAGGTGCTGAGAGGACTCTGTGCCTCTCTGCTGCTTAAATTTTAATTTCTTGCTCCGTGTCTCTAAGCTCTGAGCACCGTGGAGAACATGCAACAGATTGCAGTCTCCGCTTCGAATAAGACGAGAAACCAAAGCCGAGTCTATAAAGACTGTCCCAGTGGACACAGAGTCTAACTTATCAGATGTGCACAGGTACACCGCCTTTGAATTAACTGTTTTATCACCCTCCTCTGCTGTTTCCACCAACCCCATTCAAATGTCCACTCTACCAGTGACATTCAGGCGTGCAACTGGGAAATCAGTGTAACACTGGGCTATTTTCAGCGTCTGCTTCCTGGACTTGGGTCTCACGAAGCAGTGATTTGATTTGGAGGTGAAGTTAAAAAACACAAAATTGAAAGTGGTTTGTCAGGTCACTGGAGGGAAGCTTTAAAAAGAAACCCGGAGCCGCGGCGCTTGTGGAGAAACTGGTGAAGCAGACTCACCCGTGACTTCTCCTCCAGCCTGGTCATCATGACCACGGTGGCTGCTCTCTGCTCCCACACCATCCTCCAGAAGTCCCCAAACGTCTCGGGTAAAGGACCCTGGGTGGCGATGTAGGCGTTCTGCTTCCTGTAGCCATCGATGTAGTTGGCGTTAATGTAGTCGCTACCTGTGATACCTGGATACAAAGGAAACAGAGAAGAAGGTGAAACATGGTACCTTTTCTTTTGATCCCGTCGTAATTCACCACTTCTTTCATCACTTCACTTCTCTCGATATTTGCCCCCTTCACTTTGACGCCTTCTGCCTCAATAATTCCCTGTTTTTACACTCATCATTTCCTAATCAACAAAGGTATGAAGATTCAAGACTGGAAAAAAGAAAAACAAGCAAATTGCTTATGTAATGACTCCTCACACCTCGTAGTGTTAAAACAAGTGAAAACCGGCTGAGATCAGATACGATTTAGGAACTGTCCGGAGACAAATGGGACTGTCTTAGATCATGTCAGATTTTGGGACTTGAAATATTACAGGTATTACTCCTTCCCAGTATTTGTTGGATCTTGTTTTGAGTGGGAAAAGAAAGATATAATGCAAGATTAAACTTTCTCATACTCCGCCACTGCAGAGCTGAAAGAAACCTGTTGTTATTCCATTTGAGTCCATTCAAATTAGCTCAGCTCCTTTACTGCTCTTTTATTATTCTCTTGTTTGTCCCTCTGTGGTTGTGCCTTGCTTTCTGTAGATATGATTTAGCCCTCGTCTGATTTACCGACACTGGCGCTGGAGTGTGATTGAAGATGGAGGATAGTGAGGACGCAGTATATCAGCCGCCCGTGGCCCCACAGCCAGGAGGTGGATCCAGCTTCCGTCCCTCTCAGCCGTCTACCGTGCTCCGTTACACACCGGTACCACTAAATCTAGCCGTAAGGAAGCCCGTCTGCGTTGGTGCATGGATGGATGTGAACTGGCAATGTTTAAATGCCAAGGACGGTTTATCCAGCACAACTGAGAGCAACTATCGCAGTGTCTCATAGCATCATTTAAAATGTCTGCAACAGTAAATGGACACGTTAAAGCTAAAATGTGTAATTAACTACAAGGCTTTATTATACTAATACTAACTCAGAATGAAGAAGAGGCGCCCTAACACGTGGAGGACACAGGCGAAGATGTAGAATTGGAAAGAACGGGATTCAAGAGCTTTTGGCGATAAGGACTGGCGCTGGTGTCGATGTCCCGCAAACAAAACACTGATTTTCCCAGAGGAATTCGTACGTTATGTTCTGCCTCCTGCACGCTCTACCCAGACGCCACCTCTCGCCTGAATGTTCCGGATATTTTCATGTTGATGTGAAGGAGTTCATGTTTAAAAACGGCTCAAAAACAGGTTTCGAGTTTCAACACGTGAGGTTCAAAACTGTCACCAAACTGATCTGAGGGTGTTGTAGTGTGAATTGTTCTTTTTCCAAAAAGTCACGGTGTCTTCCAGTTTTCTGCAAAGCCACTACACACTCAGTAATTCAGTTGATCTAGGGAACAGGTAATCTTGCTATTAAAGTGTGTGTCTAACACATCCGCCGTCTTCATTTAACCAACTTCTACAATCCAGTCAGTGGAGAAGAGACTCCAGTGTGGCAGCATCTGTGCTGGAAAGTCACGTCTCTCTGACTGACGTCTCCTCACTCAAGCGAAACAATGAAACACTTGACTGGGCTAATCTCAGAGAGGAGACGCAGTGAGGACAACAAGCCGGCTGGAGAGGAGGAATACGAGGAGGAAGAGTGAAAGAGAGAGAGCTAGAGTGATGGAGGACAGAGTTCAAAGAAGAGAAGAGAGGAAAGACAAAGGAATGGAAAGGAAGAAAGGAACTAAAGAAGCCAAAAGAAAGGCAAATGTCATTAAAACGGAAACCACGTCGCGCAATCTGACTGTGGAGCCTTGGCCTTAGTCATAGCTAAGTGAACAGAGAATGGCGGCGTGCATGAATTGTTCTACTGCTTCAACTAATGGCAAAATCACTGCAGTGTAAAATAGAAATTTCAGACTTGATTAATTTATGTATTTATGGACGAGGCAGTTTTTTCCCCGGGATAATTTTGTTCTGCATGTTGTCGTAGCCTCAAATTGGCTCGACTATTGTGTGATTTTGAAATCTAGTTGGAGCGTTTAGTTCGCTCACACAAAAGCAAAGTACCGAGGAGTTTGGCACAAGTGCGCGGAGTCGGGGAAGCTCTCGTGGTGACGCGACGCCAGAGCAATGTCGGCGGTGAAGGGTGACTACCTCTGACAATGTCCCTTGAGATTTAGCAGTCGGAGGGAGAGTTTTTCTGGCTCTGAGACGCTCAGTGCTGTGTCTATGGGCAGTTAGAGGGAAGTCAGGAGAGGATGACTGATCTGATGAGACAAATGGGACAGTGAAAACACTGGTTCAATTTCTGGGACACTCTCGGAGTGTGAGATACGACTGGGCCCAAAGACGAGCCCAAACAAGTCCTCGCCTCACTCCCACAAATAATCTGATTCCATAAAGTGCTTAGCTGCCGTGGACCGAGTTGAGCCGAGACAAGTCCTTCGTTTAGCCTCCAACAAAACCCAGTTTTGTTCTATAAATTCGCCGTTTCCTGGGAATTGAAACGAGCTGAACTGAATCTGAACTTCAAACGCTATAAATTATTTTGACTTTATTCTCTTTGGCCTCATGCTACTGTGTGGAGTCCAGACAATTGTGCAATCCAGACCGGCAGTAGACTTCTTTCTATTCATTTGAGATAATCCAGTCCAGACCAGTCCGTACAGCTTGGATTACATTCCATTCCATTCCAGCACTTTCTTTTCTGCACTCTTATGTATTATCCTCGTTTGAGCTCTGTTCCACACAACAAAATGCAGAGCTCCACTGGAAGGTGGTGGTGACGGTGCAGGGCGGGAGGTCTGGTGTGAGAACTTACTGTCAATGGGAGCCAGGATGACCCGGGAGTGGTCGTAGGCGATGACGTTGGCGTAGCGGTTCTTGGGCTTGTTCACCTCCAGGTTGGAATGCTCCCAGGTGAACTGCTGGCCTGGATCGATGGACTGATGGGGAGAGACACACACACACACACACACACACAGAAGAAATCAGAGGAGCTGCAACAACAATACAAAGTGAATGTTATCATAGGTATAAGAGGAGAGAGAGAGAGAAATTGAGAGGGTGATTTCCCCCAAAGGGAGAAAATACATGATATGGTGAAACCTGCTTCTCACATCAGCAGCAGCAGCAGCACACAACTACTTAATCAGGATCATTAATGTGGCAGCTACGTAATGACAAATAACAATATTGATGAAGGCGTCGGCGAAGGGTGTGGAGCGAGACCTGACGCCCGCGTGAAAGACAAATTCAGCCGCCTCTCTATAATACAAGAAATCCAGATAAGTATTCTGTTCCCGTGTCTGGATAATTAAATATTCCATTACGAGTCCATGTTTGCTTATAAGCGCCACTCGTTCCGTTGGCGTGGCGACGAAGGCTTGACGGATATCTGCAGGCTTCGGCGTGCAGGGCGGGGCTTTAAAGGGACACACTGAAAACCAACTGGAAATGTGATCTCGCATGTACGGTCTTTATTGCTTCTCTCATTTCCCTCCTCTTTCCCTCTCGTTTCTCCATCCCTCTCTCTTTGCCCACACTTATCTGCATCTCTCCATCTTCAAAGTATTCTAGGTCTATGTAAACACATCAATTGTCTCTCCATCTCCTCTCCGATGTTTACAGTCCCTCGCTATGCAGCAGGAACCCACCTACCCCATTTTCTTTCAAGAATACCTTTAGGCTGGGTGTGCATGTGAGAGTGCATGTGAGTGTGCATGTGTGTGTGTGCATGTGAGTGTGCATGTGAGCGTGCATGTGTGTGCTTACTTGTGTCTGCATATAAAGATTGGCGTAACTTCCCTCAAATATCCCCAAATTCAAAATAGGGAAACCACATCAAATAATTAAAATCCGACATGAATTTCCCTCTTCTCCTCTTCCTCATGGTGACATGTTTGAAGATGAACGTCAGCATCAGTCAAGAGGACGAGATTTCAGGACATGGCGGCGAAACCGGCTGCCAGTAGAAAGGGAACTGACTCTGGCTGCAGTATCTTCAGGTAAAACCCAGGCCGCCTTTTTTTCATTACCACTTGTACGTCAGATTATCTCCTCTTCATCTCCGCTCTCCAGCTGTGATGCTCTGCGCTCTCTCCCCTCACTGAATCCTCATCATTAACCGAGCCTCCCCACCTCATCTCTCTCCTCCCGCTCCTCCCGCTCCTCGCTCGCCTCTCCCTTCCATTTCTTCCTCCTCCCTCACATCCCGCCTGGCTAAAAACCAATCAGTCAAAGCCCCGTAGAGCTGCGCTTGGCAAGCCGGGGTCCCCGGACGAGCAGCCATTCATCAAGAAAATAACAAAATTAAAATTACACTTCTCTATTTAATTTGGTCATTTATTTTTCCTGTGGGGTGGTTTTGCGAAGGGGCAGGGGGACAGGAAGGGAGCGAGGAAGAAGGAGCGGGAGAAGAGACGAGCGGGCGGTTTAATGCTCTCTCTCTCTCTCTGGAAGCCAAGTAATTAGAAGCTGTAGTTGCAGCAAAGCATCAACTTTGGCGTCTCTCTTCCTCCCCGAATGGAACAAGCTTGTCCATTTGGTACACAGCCGGATGTGGATTTATGAATAATAGATACCCAAGAAATACTGGATTGCAATGAGAAGTCATTATCCACCAACATCCACCGACCGGCAGGCATGATGACGGCAATCTCTGCTGGTGTAGCCGCTTCCCACCTTCGCCTGGCGCGCAGAAGGCGACAGGTCCAGTGATTTAGGGATGGCGAGGAAAGGATATTGCTTGTATGCAAACGAGAGCTGATTCAGCGCTCCTGATTTCTAATCAACTCTGGTGTCATTTATAACCGCTGCGGTCTCAGGGCTCAGACAGCTCAGTTACTCCTTCCAAACACACACACACACACACACACACACGTCTATGCACATGCACACACACACGCACACATATACACACACACACTATGCTGAAGCCGGTCTGCTGGTGAGCTTTTACCCAAAATCACATTAGTGGAGTTCTGCTTAAAACAGCCGACTATATATCTGTTGTAAAAGAAAGATCAATGTTGTGTTAACGACTTTTAAAGCATTTATTTATCCCCCAACTGAGTCATTTAGTACTTTTTTGTGAATAAATCTTTGAGATAGCCTTCAACCTGTAATTTCTAGCCTACACATTTTAAATATATAAATATGTATATAAAATTAACCCCTGTTTTACAGTACATTCTTTCAACAGAGGAAATTCCTATATGTATATATTTAATGTCAGCATTTCGTTCTGTTTTTGACTGTAGTGAGTTAACATCTGCTGCTGTCATCTTTAAAACATGGAACATCTATGGAATATTTACAACTGTACATTGATTTCCATCATTGAAGCTACCCTCAGCAATACATGTTTTATTTTTGCATGTTTAAGTAATTAATCATGTAAAAGATAGTTAAAAATGTTTGTATTTTCCTCTGTTGAATGCAGTTACCCACATTTTGTAAGAGACACATTTCAGGTGTCACAAAAGAAAGTTCCCAGATGCAGGGCTGGATCCCTTACTGAGTAATTCTTCTAGTGAGCCAAGAATTTGAGGGAAATTGCATTTGGGAGTTCCGGAGAAAAATCTCTCACTGTGGAAAATGACAGCTGACTTACTTTGCCCGTGCTGAGGCAACAAACATATCAGCGGATCAAAGAGGCTGAGTGCAACTGATATTTCCTTCGCTTCATTCAACATTGTCAAAAATGCCGGGAGAAGAAGTTAAATAGGAGAAACAGACATTTCCCCCAGAGAAGAGAAGGGCCTCTCTTGTGTTTCTAACAACGAAAACACAATCAGACACGAATCAATATGCTGAGAAAACTTTGAAGGGTTTTAACCTTTGGCCCACTCACCTCATATTCCTGGGAGATTTTGAGGTTGTCGTTGGCTTTGAGCAGCTCCGTGTGTTCCGCCAGCTCGGAGATGGGGATGGGAGGATGATTCATCATACCTGCGTGCCAGAAGAATGGAGAGAACATTCCCGAGGAAGGAAAATTCATTAGTGCTGCAGACAGGACACGAGTTCACAACTAACAAAAGCACGCTGCACACCATTTATGCGTGAGAATTACTTGCTTACATAACAATGGAAGTTGGGTTTTAGTGGTGAGGAAGCTTGTGCCGAACATGGTGAATATTACACACAGCAGAATGTATTGACTGGTGATGTTAAAGGCACTTGATTGGACCAGGCCAGAGCTCAGAAGGTTTGCCAAGCATGGCCGACAAAGAAGCCAGCAAACACCCGCAGACCCAAACGTGTGAAGTCCGACCGTGATCATGATCCTGACTGACTGAGTTCACCAATGAGCCTGAGAAGTGCTGAATGTTGCCAGAGAAGAAAAAACCTGCTCACGAATCCTATATCCAGAGGTATGAATCATTTTAATAGCCTGGGAAAGAGTTAAAAATGACATAAGATAAAAAAAAAACTAAGGTTTTGATGGTGAAATCACAAGACAAGAAACAGGAGAGGCCTTTTTTAACTCTCTGGATCAATGGACTTCTTCTGTTGACAAAAAAAATCCCTTGTTCTTCTCACTGAAGATAATCAAAAGCTACATTTCCTTTTAGCACAGCGGCTATCAACGGAAAAGAGGAAAACTCAAGATCACTAGGAAAAAATAGAATTGAGTCTTAAAGGATGATGTTACTTTAAACTGGGGTATTTCTTGTTGTCCATCAATGAACACAATATATTAATATTATAATTATCTAAACTTTGGTCCTTTGAGCATCAATCCTACCAATTAAAAAAGTGAGATGAGAGGGAAGCTATCATCTTAGAATGTGGACCGACCAAAGATATGCCACAGGCTTGTTTCTGCATCTTCAGTCTATGATGCTCTCATTGTGCCATGTAGTTAGCAGAGCGACTAAATTTAGATTGTTGCCTAAAACAAAAACACGCTTATACTCGACCAGAGCCCTGACCTGGGCGACCATGTGATGGGGGGGTGGGAGAGGGGAGAGGGAGGTTTAGGAGTGTGAGTGATGCTGAGTGACAAAGTGAGCTGCTCCATTCCAGCCAGCAGGTGCAAAGCCCGCAAGCTGCTCTTTCTATCCTTTCCCCGGTTCCCTCACAGTCTAAGACAAACACCTCTTACCTTCCAAAATTAAAAATTAAAAATTGCAGCTGTACGTCCAATATGTTCTGCTCCAAAATCCTTCTGCCTTTTTATTCAAAAGGAATTCTCATAAAAAACTATATTTTCTGCCGGGTTAGAAAATTGTGAGATTTCCCTTTTTTTTCCCCAAGCTCCAATATCCACTCGATACTGTGTTGCCGCTGTTACAATATTATCGGCACTGCTGTGCACTTCAGTCGCTAATCCATTTAGGAGCATAATGCCGGGGCCATGTAATGGAATATGGAGCAGCCATAGATTGTGGCTCTGTCCCCTGCATGGGGCCTGGAAATACTTAATGCGTTCATAGTAAGGAGCCTGTTTTCCCCACGAGTGACAAGGTCAAATGTCAACACTGAAACCTCCTCACAAAATAAAGGTACTCAGACTTAATTGGCTGCGCAGATCGACATAATCGCATTAAGCGTCCTCAGAATTCCTCTTTTGATAAAGCTTAATACCCTCCCCACCATGTCACTGGGTCACTGATGTTGTGGTTGCTTTTGTTAACTTAAGAGGGGGGGGGGGGCCCAAGTCTCTGTGCTGACAGTCTTCATTAGTGATGGTAATTTATTTTACACTGAGGGAACAATGCGACGGCGTCAATTACATGAAGATCTATGAGGCGAGTGGAGACGACACTGGATGGCGTGACATTCTCCAGAAAATGAATGGACACACCACATTAGCCGACAACTTGACAAGAGTTGTGCACCAAACACCCATGAAACTTCTTAATGGATCGTTTGAATGATGTTTACTGAATTAACACTGTTCTACTTTTTTAGATCATTTTCCTTTTCAATTCAATCTCCTGATGAACCCAAATAAAAGCTTTCAAAGCAAAGAACACAAGTCCAATTATATTAATGCGTGTTTTATTCGTACTTAAGTTTCTCAGCGAGCTAACAACGCGTGCAGATTATGGTCGCACCAGTTAAGGACGAGAAGGAGTTATTAATCTCTTCCAAAAAATTCATCAAGACATGCGACGAGAAAACAAATAGGGAATATTGCAAACTTAATTTGGTAGCTCATTTTCTTGCCTTAAATTGAAAAAGAAGATATCTGAAGATTTGAGCAAAAATAAGTTACTGTGTATGCAAATGAGGGGCCCCTCACTTTCTCCTTGTGAGTACAAGAGCGGGCTGTTTGAAGGGAGATCAAAGTGTGTGTGTGTGTGTTTGTCTATGTGTATTTATGAGCGTGTGTGAAATACAGATGAACTCAAACTCTATCAGTTCCTCTTCAGTTTGTGTTTACTGCCTACAGTCTGCATGTTTAAGTATCTGTTACTGTTACAGAGATATTTGAGGTCAGAGTGTTTACATATACATCACAAAATCCCATGATGCACTGCCAGTGGAACAGGTTGAAGGCTACACAAACCAGCGTTGGGCAGATTGTTTTTTAAAACTTGTATGGAAACAATTTGAATACTTAAAACTATACAAAATATTAATGTAATTTGAACTCCGTCGCAGGTTGGCCTTTGCCTGCCTAACAAATTGCAAAAAGCTTTTAAGAAGCTCTAGATTAAACTCAACGTTTTGTGCATCTATTTCTCTCCCTGTGTACTTTTCATTTGTTGTGTTTCTCAAAATAAACAAGAGGATCGGCCCTGATTTGTTTTATTCCTTTCGCCGCTGCACGTCGCCGTGTTTATCCGTGAAAAGATTCCCTTTCAAAACCGGGCGTTGCCTCGACCCGCAGTCTGGCAAAGTCACTCAAGGACAAATTATTGCTAGAAAGAAATAACTGCAGAAATCACCCAGAGATTTCTCCTATCCGCGCACAGACTCTATAATTTTTTTTCCACCACAATCGACAGCCTGATCAATAAACACAGCAAAACAAACTAGCCTATAATTACACATGTCCAATCTCCCGATGTGCAGTCGATTTGTGCCTGAGAAATGATTCCTACGGATACGTCAAACAAGCGTCTCTTCAAAGAGCCTATTTATGATGTTTTATATTTCCATATAAAAGGGAAGAAGTCTGTCTGAGGATAAGCAAAGAATACGAAGAAGGGGGAGGAAAAAAAGGGGGACGAGGAAACCCAGAAAGTTGAGCTTTTTCTCTCGGATGATCCTTTTTGCAACGAGAGGGGAGAGGGGGGGGGGGGTAGGGGTGTAGGAGGTGATCAAATGTCGAGCCATTGTTTGCCACGGCTCTAATTAATTCTGCTCGTTATCTCGGAGCACAGGAAAGACCCCGTTAGATCAGAATGGAAATGGAGCAGTGGTGGTGAAGGAGGAGGAGAACGGAGTGAGGGGGAGAACAACAACAAGGAGGTGAGGATGGGGATGGGGGGGGGGCGGGGGTGGGATAACACAGACATGTTCCCCTGTAATAAAAAAAAAAGAAAAAAGGAAAGAAACACCTCTCAACCGTCTCTACATCAGCAGACGGGATCACACAGGTTATTTATGCGTGGGGGGATTAATGCGTAGCCAACAGCCCAAGTGAGAATCGTGACTGACATCCAATTAAGGAATTCATAAAAGAAATAGAAACCCACATTAAATTAATTAGAGCAGAAATTGTTGCTGCATCATGTGAAAAAAAACAAACAAATGCAAAATATGTATTTGAAAATGGAGGCAAGCTGTGCTCGGGAGAAACATAAAGAAAGCTGGTATGCAAACGCTTAAAGCATGGAGACTAACTTTCATAGTCAATATCTGCTTCACTCTGAGGACTGCTCAGACCAGAATCTGTAAAGAACAGCAAACATAAAGGCAAATGGTTTCAAAGGGCTGCAACAGAGAAGGCTCCTTCTATAAAAAAAAATGAAAACAAAAATGTGGAAAATCATAAAAGACCATGAAACTAGAGCTGGATAGAGCGCACACGTCCGTGAAGGCCAAACAATCCTACACACGTCTGTCTCGCTCCTACAATAGAAAAATAACAGGAAGAAGGAAGTGGTCTGATGATGCAATAACAAAATAAATGTCAGATTTTCTATACATTGTTTCCTGAAGAAAAATATCTTAAGATATAAAGGACAGGAATGAAAAGATCCTAAATCTTCCGCTTATTCCGGACCTGCACCAAGTTTGGGGCAAATCAGGTCTGGCTTTTTGCGTATTCTGCTGAAAAATAAACAAACAGACAAACAGATATGAGAGAAATCATGACCTCCTGCACAGAGGTTACAAAACAAATGATAAACTATATCATGTCATCATGAATGAACCCTGGACCTTCTCAGGGGGGCCTGGATTACAGATTTGAGGTGCACCGACATGCAACCAAATCCCAGTCGCTGTCATCATCTTCCTCGGAGCAGACTGGTTAGCCACGGGTGTCAGTGGCTCTCCCCCCCCCCCGCTACTGCTGGGTAACCCCTTCATATCACAGCCCATAGAGACCAGGATAATAAGCGGATTTGCTATCTCGGAGCTTTCATAAACAGAAGTTAGAAGGGTCCTTTCACAAGAGTAAAAGATGGGGAATGGCAAAACCAGCTTATGTTTCCCGGTGAAAACCAACTGTGAACGATTCCTTTGTCTGTGGCTCGGGGGGGTTGAGGCATTGCAAGTGAAAGGTGTGGAAAAGTGACCGCATTCTTGGCTGACAGCGGTGGAGACGGGGCTGATGGGAGTCAGAAGGTCTGAGGAGTGCGGCGATGGTTCAAAGTCTTATCTGCTCCAGAGGAGAAGTCCTCTGAGGCCTGGGCCAGCCGATGAGATGTCCGGGTAGACTCAGGTCTCCTTAGCTGCTCATGCAGAAAGGAGCCATCTGTGACAGCGTTAACTGGACATGTGGCTCAGAGACGCACTTTGATGGGAAGCTGGCGAGTCGCCCATCGAGCGAAAGGGAAAGGAGTCTGGGCCGAAAGCTGAGTTCTGATCAACAGGGGTCGCTCAGCGAAGAGAAAGGATCACATCACCCGAGGATGATCTGCAAAAAACGGATCATCTGGACCAGAATTAGACGTGAGAAATAGAAGGAAAAGGAAAAATGACTTCTTTTTTTGTGAAATAAACTTTCCACAAGAATCTGGTTCCAAAAAAAAGCAATAAAGCCAAACGGCAGGAAGGTCGTCAGTCTCAGGGGAGGCCAAACTAAACTGGATTCATATTTTTGAGGGTAAGCTGCTGAACTGAGTTACGTTGGGTTTACCTCCACTAACATTATCGCGAAAGGACGTCAGGCCATCGGCGGCAAATGAGTGAGGAGAGATGAAGACATCGAACCTCCCCCTCACCCTAATTGATTTGCGACAATGACTAATTAGAGCTAGCAGGGGGTGCTCTGATCCACTGTCTCCAAATGTCACTCATCCCAGCAGGTGGGAGGTACAGGCGTGTGTGATTATGTTTATGCGTAAGCGTGTGCCGTGGGTTCCGATAGACCCGTTTCTGAAGAGGAGGAGGACGAAGGCTATAGCTGGTGCTGCAGTCGCTCTAATCTGGGGGGGGGGGGGACAAGCAGGCTGCTGCTGATGCGATTGGCTGCTGTTCGCGTATTTTTGCCAGCGTGTGATGCTGAGAGAGAGAAAAAACCCATCTGATTTTCTTACATGCTCCGATGTGAGAGACGCTTCTTTTGACAGAACTGCGGGGGTGCGAAGTGCCATATAGTTGTGTCGGAGGGAGGAGATAAAGAGAAACAGAGATGGAGAGGGCGGGAATAAAATGCGAAAAGATCAGAGGTGCGTTGAAGAGTAAACCCAGTGAAACTCAGTTCACCTGTCTCAACAGTGACGATGTAGAAGATAGTATCGTGTAATGCTGGTAATCCTCCTGATAACTGAGATACTGGGACGAGCGGAGGAAAAAGAGAAACAGTAAGGAAAGGGTGAAAAGGGGATCAACGCTGAAAAAAAGAGAGGAAAGAGAGTCCCTGTAGTAAAGTGGTGGAGGGGGCTGATAGACAGTAGACATCCACTGAGTCGTGCTGCTTCATTACTTTGGCCCCATTTGCCAATTAAACCCCGGGCGCCAATGAAGATAATGACAAAACGAACCACTCCGTGCCCCAAGGAGTTATGGGATGTCACTGCGAGGCTGACACATGACACACACACACACTCCTTTTAACTGATCTGTCTGAAATCTGAGCACAATCTACAACACATGGGCCGTGCTTCACTCACGGGGGTTTCTAATCCAAAACATATCATTTGTTTTTCTTCTCCAGCACTAGGGGTCAGTGAGCACACATGGCCAATGTGGCATATACTCCGCTGGATCGGAGAGGCCTCGGTGAAGTGCACTGGGAGTATGCTCGTTTGAACAATGGTCGCCATTAGCTGATGGGGATGTTCACAAATGCTCACCGGGCCACTTAATTGGGCTAAAATTGTCCGTTCAAATTAAATTCCCCGGGTGCAGAGATAAGGGAATCGCACAGTTCCGTGGAACAACGGCCGGGCTGTCGAAACGCCCCGTCATGCTTAAAGACAAGTCTCCAACATGCATCTGTGAATGTTGTGTAAAATGGAGCACGAGATTGCAACAAGAAGTTCCATTATTTAAGGAAGCCAGGCGGACGATTGAGGGCACGTAGGGAAGCGCTGGAAGTCAGAGAGACAAATAGCCGGAATGGCCATTATAACATTGTCATTACAGAGCCACTGATAGGGCTCTGAATACCCAGCAAGATAAAGATGAGGACAGCAAATTGAACTTCCACATTTCGGCGCACAAGTGGGTTTGTGCATCTCCTTTTCATCCCCGTATCTCCCTTCGCTCATGCAAAAAAAAAAAGTCCTTCTTCTTTTCCCCCCACTCCGAGATACAGACTCGAGGCAGCATGCCTGAGCTCCCACAGAAGCTGGAGATAAATGCTCCATTTTGAAATCGGAGCTCTTTTGATGGAGCTGGGACTGGCTGTGGATGACAGATGGATGGCTGAAAGACAACTCGGCAAGGAGGCAGAAAGGTGGGAGGCAGAGAAGGGAAAAGAAAGAACGGTGCAAACAGAAGCGATGGAGACGGAGTGCTTATTCCTCCGCTGGAGAATTTAAACCGTTTCTGCAGTTTGCTTGGGTGGCTGAGAGCAATGTCATTTAAACCGGGCAACAGGTCTGCTGTCAAATAAAATGCTGGAGGAGAGAATATCATCTGAAGCATCTGCATTAAAAGACGAGGCTCCTAATACGAGGTAACAGGGGGAAAATGTTGATTCTGTGAAAAGTATCCCATGATGCTCAGCTTGAGGTAACTATGGGGACAACAATCTCATTATCTTAACTCTCCTTCCTGGCAGAGGAAAGACATGCGACTTAAAAATGCGTCTTTTTCTTTGCAAACCATGGCATGTAAATGAACCCAAATATGGAAAAAGAAAATTCAAATCAAATCAGGTTAAAGACGACTATCTGTGGATGCCAGCGTAGCCCTAAATCACAGGAAGCTGGAAACCAGAAAGGCAGCTGTCTGATAATGGGCCTGAAAAGGAGGCAGGAGGAAGATGTCAGACAAGCTTTAGGTGGAGGAGCCTTAGAGAATGAGTGTGGGATCAAATGTGCTCTGTTGTTAACACCGGGCTTTAGCTCGGATGAACACCAGAAGGAAAGTAAGACAAAAGTGGAAGCAGGTAAAAAACTAAAGGAGAACTTCAAAACAGGATTTGTTCCCAACATAAAAAGACTGAATCCGTCGACAGGCTCCATTTTCTGACTATTTGTTATCGATGGAATTATCTGTTATTGATAAATCTCTAATTATTACATGAAGACATGACAAACATATAATGGCTTGGAGGTAGTAATGAAGGCACATAATGTCAGACAGACTTATATGGGAGCATTTCATGAACAGAGTTTATGCTGCAAAACAAATTTACACGGCATGATTTGTGAATAGCTAATTTCTATATAAGCTCTGTGCATGTGTGAGCCAATGTTACAAACTGTTGCCAATAAAAGTGTAATTTAAAACACAGAATTGCACGTGTACGTCTATCTTTGAGTAAAAAAGTAATAGTTTTCAAAGTAAATGAATAATTCGGTGTCAAGAACGAAGGATTTCAGCAGTTATGTCTTCACTTGACCAAATAATAACATTTTGGATTAGAGCGGCTGCTAATCAACTTGTTTTTTCTTCTGCCAAATTTAGAAATTGTTTTCCATTTCAGTAGCTTTCAATAAAGCAGTGATTTTGAGCTTCCAGCAAAACGGCTGAAATTGCATTAGGCCTGTTAAAGCCCCAGTTAAGCCTTGTGTGTGTTGTCTGTGTATTTCACCAATAAAACCTTCTGAATAGCCTGATAGCCGATGAAATACACCTTTTTTAAAAGACGCCCTCTTCTATTCAACAATCAAAACGATGTTATTTAAATGAAATGTATATTGTAACACAAACGTACTAGTGTTTTATTATCATAACACTTGTAAACAATTTCCTTGAAGCAAAGTTGAGTCTGTCCTACACACCTAAAGATACATAAACAAACTTCCCTGTTCACATCTGTCACACAGTGAAAAGCCAATATTGAACAATGTGGCCAAACCTACTGCATATACAGCTAATCAGCAACTTATATACGGGTTCTATTCTATAATGAGTTGTTTGTGTTCCTCTGTGTATGTCCTGCGTGTTGCTGCTGTACCTGGAGTTTGGAAATTGATGCGTCTCATCTCCACAGGGTCTGTGGGGTGGTGGGGGGTAATGTCTGCGTTGTTCAGCAGACACTTTGTGCGCGGCTCCGACTCTTTTCTCTTGCGACTGCAGAGTGAGACAAACGCAGAGTAGAAAGAGGAGAAAGACGCACACACACACACAAAAAACAACAGAATAATTATTTTTGTGAGCACTCGGCTCGACAAAACAATCCTAAGACATTTCCTGAGGAAGTCCACAGCTGACAGGTAACTCAGTGGCTTGAAAACGCTCCAGTGAAACTAAGCATCGAGCATCGAAGAGCTGAGAAGTTCACAAAACTCTCCTTCACCCCCTTTGCTAATTAAAGGCATCGGTTTCGCCGTGGCAGGCTATTATGTTTACCCCTGTAAAATGCAATAAAGTACGGCTATGCCTTACCTGTCAGGTTTGCTGTTTCCAGAGAAAGCAATAGGAGTCGAATAAATATAAAAAAAAGATGGTGAAAACACACAAGGAGAGAAGGAGAGGGGGGGGTGGAAGCAAGAAGAGAGATAAATCAATAGAGAGCAGTATACATTCACAGGGGTCGCTGCTGGGCTCGCAGAACGCCAGATAAGGCTCATCAGCATTTGGAGGGGATGAGTGTGTGCATGCATTAAAATGTGTATCAGAGGAGTGGGAGAACAAGTGCATGTTCAATGAGATGTGCAGGTGAGCGCACTCGTGAGCCTGTATCAATGTGTGTGTGTGTGTGTGTGTGTGTGTGTGTGTGTGTGTGTGTGTGTGTGTGTGTGTGTGTGTGTGTCTGCGATTATGTGTGTGCACAAAAGCCAGATAGAGACGGGGAAGGGGAATGTCAGGGCCAAGGGCAGACCCAGGAAACACTGTTCACCAGGGTGAGATGGAGCGGGGGAGACGGGAGAGTGAGGTGGAGAGAAAGAGAAGAGAGAAAAAAGAGAGAGATCCAAGGAGAGATGTTACTCTCCCTAACCACCAAGGCGGAGGCAAGGCAAGGTCAGACAGTCAGGGATCATCTGACAGTAGCAAGCTGCACTTGTGTTGCTCACACCAGCCCTGCCACCCCACCCCAGCCCCCCCCCCTCTCTAAGACAATGCAGGGATGTTCCCCCGACATGAGGGGAAACCTCTTACACCAGCGTTCAGCTGGGACCTGCAGTCGCTGAGGCTAAAGAACTACAACTCACTCTAAGTGTATGTTCCAATGTCCCAGGACACGGAGGAATATTAAATTTATTTTGACTTCTAACAGAAAGACAGCTGCCTCCCGTAAGGCTGCTGAACCATAAAAGTTGAATGTCCACGACTAGAAATTATGGTAACACACCCCGACAATCTTTAAACTCATAATGGTGACAATGATAAGTAAGGTAAGTTGGAATAAATCCCTCACAGAGTATTATTCCCTAAATTATGATATGTAGGTTTAAAACATATCCGTGAGCTCTCTTGATCAAAGGTTTTCCGAGCTACTGAGCAGCATCTCAAAGAATCTCCTCCTCTCTTCTCTCTCCAACCCCCTCACTTTCCACAACAATCTTTTTTAACACAAGAAGAAAAAAGCTCTTTTTTAGTTACATGCAAAAGGGTTGGTGGGTCTTTGAATATCATGCTGCTACTAATACAAAATAAGCTCATCTCTTGACATGCTCCCTCACATGCAATTATTTCAGTTTGTTACATTCCAAAACCATTGGTTCAACATCGAATGGCGGAAAACATATTCGCTGTGTTGGTGAGTTTCTCTATAATTATATTGTTGGTTTGAGCTTGGCACAAACTAACAATGCAAAGATAAAGGAATTAATTCCCCTTTTAGGGTGAAAAGTTTACACGTTCCCAGTATAAAACATTTAAACTGGTTGCTCGGTAGAAAATACAGAAACTTTGGGCAATATTTTATTCGTCATTTGAGGTTGAACAATGTTATTTTTGTACGGTATAGTCTAAACGTACGTCAAACTGCATTCACCACAACAACTACAATCCGCAAGCAACTCACTTTTTGTAAAGGAGAATGGCGATGACGATGCAGATGATGAAGACCACTGCCAGCACTGGGCCCACCACCCATATGAGTCCATCACCAGTCTCTACTGGCAGGGGGTCCCCCACCACCTGAGGGGTCATCACTGTGTCCGTGTACGGGCTGGTGGCAAACATTTTCTGAGGAGAAAGATCAGGCACAAGTGAAACAACGTCCAGGAGACAGAATGGTTTCTGCACCAGTACCTTGGAGCGTCTCCACTAACCAGCATAAACTGAGAATTGGTTTGAATAGTATATATTTAATATATTAAAAAGGAATGAATTGGGTTAGCCTCAGATGAACAAAACCGCAGTGAACCGTGATTACATTAACGGAGCTGAATTATTAAACCCACTCCGACAAAAATAAATTGACCAAAAGGAAGCTAACTGAACTGTGCTGCACCGGTAACTCACCCCAGCGGTGGCGTTGAGTTCAGCCAGCAGGAAGAAGACGTACTCCTGGCCCGGCTCGAGAGGCTTGTTCTCACAGCTGCTGTGCCGGTGGTCCGATCCCACCGTGAAGCTGGAGGGCAGCTGCCTGAAGCACGCCGTGATGAAGGGCTTCCTCTGGTCCTGCTGCGCCAGCTGACGGCGGGAGCGACGCTTGTGGGTCACCTCCCGCAACAGCTGATTGAGGCAAAAGGGCATTTGTTTACTTTGGCTGTTCCGTTTCGTGTCTCCGAATAAAATAATTGGTCATTTAGAAGGACTCAAGAACGACTAGTTGAACAACAAGAGAACAAGAACATTGGATTATGTTCCAACTTGCTAGCGCTGGCTTGCTACACCTGCCACACACAAACTGCAAAAAACTAATACAGTGAAGCAGCTTTCTGTAATTGTGCACCAAATATTAAAAACTTTGGAACTCCCACTACATATGAGAAATGCACCCTCTGTTGACACCTTTCTGAAACTGCTCAAATGTATATTTATGATCTTGTTTAGACTTTTCTTGAATTAAACATTGCTTTAACGATTTATTAAAACATTTAATTGTTTTACTATATTACTCTCTTATGAGTGGATATCATTATGAACTCACTTTGTTTTGTAATAGCTGCCTATTTTTGAGACAAATATGTGCGAAGTCTGTTATTAGAGTAAATTCTCAACCATATACTACTTGTTCCTGTATAAAGAAACATGTTTAATTTGCCATGTACCATGCCTAAGAAAAGTTTAATAAAAACTTAAGTTAAAAAAATATATATATTTATTACTGTCTTGTGATGTTCTGTCTTTAACCTGCTGTTGTAACAGTTTTCTGAAAAGTACTTCATACTGTATTTCATGCCATGAAAACAGTTGTAAAAATAAAGATTATTATTTAAGTATTGATGACATTTTTGTTGCTGTCAAACGCTTTTTTACAATGTCCAGAAGTAAAGCTCTTCAATAGAAAAGACTTGTATATGGTATGGCACACAAAACGATTTGAGCACCGATACCCCCGATGATATATGATTGATATATGATGAGATGTGGATCTAAATTAAAAGGACTTGAACACTTTCACTAAACTGAGATCAGTGCAAACAAAGTTTAGGTGAAGCTTCACATTGGAAAAGCTGCCAACTGTCGGACATAGATCCATGTAGCCAGGCCCGCACCCCCCAAACGCCCGACCCCTCCATTCATTTCAAACTGCAGACAGCGCTAAGCAGAGTGAACGTGTGTTATCCTAAATCCAATAGGGATGGTTGCTGTTGATGTGATGCTCAAGGTGACCCTGAGCTATGGGTAGAGTGGGAGAGGACTGTGTAATTCTCTCTGCTGCATGCTTAGGGGGATAAATTAGCATAGCTGAGATGTACTTACAACCGTGTTGTTAACACGGTATGTATACATCAATTTGCCTGGCACATGCAACTGCTGCTAACTCACACATGTGTCTCTGGATTCCCTTATTTAAAAACACACATTTAAACCAGCAGAGAGAAAGAAAGAGGACAAGCTGAAGTGGTGCTCAAGTTTTGAATGTAACTCCACTGATTACATATATACTGTATATATATAGTATAATATATGGCATGTTTCTTTCAGTTTGAATGAATACTCCCACACAGGCAATCATTTCTGCTGGGTTAGATTAACCCCCCCACCATTCACTGATCCTACATAGATCCTACCTCTTCCATGTCCATTTCATCAGGGTTCTTCAGGTTTTTGACAGCTCCTATCGTCCTCTTAAGAGGCACCACCACTACATAGAAGATCCTGGAAACATAGCAGCATAATACATTACAAAGAAATAGCAAATATTTCCTTCAGTTTATATTGCATGGCAGTTCATATTACTGATTCATATTAATAACACTTACCAAAGAGTTGACAGGACATTTTAATTACAATCCATTACTCGCAAGAGCTCGACGGATGATCAGATTGTCTCAGAAAAGACCTTACCCCCCATTTCAACTCATCTCAGACATCTTAAGATCTTAATCCATATCACATCAGATCCCAAGCATCTCGACACTTAAACCTAAAGACTCAATCCCACAAGAAACCTTTCAGCACGCTATACTCACTTGATATCCTGGGTATCGACCGGTGGGAAGGACATAGTGAGTAGGTTCTCAGGATCCGCGTAGATGTCCATCTTGGGCTTCTTGACCAGAATGAGTGGCGCGGTCCTGGCCACCACGCGGTGCCTCGGCCCACCGTCCATGCTTTCTTGGCAGGTCACCCTGAACTCATATGTGGTGTTGTGCCTTAGTCCAGTGACGAGAACCCTCATCAGCCTGGCATCCACGTCCATCTTCTGACGGTTGTATTCAATCTAGTTCAACAGATGATGAAGAAGCAGTTGATTCCATAACTTGTAAGAGGGAGAGTTCGATGTGTGATTATTCTGATCAGTCTAATGGTTGAATATACACAACTGGGATGGTCAAATGTGTGTTTTTCTGATGAGTGGATATGTTGGAAGTTATGGTGGATTTACTCACCGTGCATTTGTATGGAGACCTGCTTTCAGAAAACTTCCACGCCAGAACCACTGCGGTCTTGGTGGCCCATTTGACTGTGAAATTCTTGGGGACATCTGTTAAGTTGACAAATGCGAGAAAGAGAGAGAAAAAAAGAGAAAGAAAGACAGTGTATGTTCAGTGAGTGAAACATTTAGAGACACAAAGGAAAGAAAAACCTTTAAAAAGAACAGTTGGAGTTTCTCTGGAACGTTCCTCTTGGTTGGAGAGTGAGTGTAAAGGTGAGCTGTGATTGGCTGTGAGAAGGGCAACGCCATTGGTTAGGACAGACAGCACGTAAGACTCATGGAGGACAAACCACTGGCTAGCTCTCGTCGGTAGTGCCAACCCGTCTCACCCGCGCCATTGAACCCATGACCATTATGAAGATTAACAACTGATCCACATTGTCTCAATGACAACTGTTCCTTCACCTCCATTGAGTCCGAGTTGGCACTGCCAACGAGCTGCCAAGTGAGCGTAGAGACAGACCCAAAACACAGCATGCCAACAGTCTGGGGGATGCCATGCCACAAGCTGTCCCCTCAAGGGACAGAGGAAGGGGAAGGAGGAATCAGGAGAGGGAGGATTATCTCAAAACATACCCAAAATGAAGAAATAAAATAAAAAACCAAAAACTTTATCCGCTTCCTGACATCTAAGAATAGTCCAAACATACTCTTGGAGTGACTGGTTTCACTGAGGTCCTACCTTGTTTGAAAACTGGGGATGTGAGATGGCATTAGCTGCGTGAGTATGCTTGGCAGAGGGCTGCAGGGATGACTGACAGGAGTGTCTGATCAAACAGCACTTACCTTGAGATTCTAGGCTGCTTTCCTCTCTCTCAAAATGACTGACTTTAACTTACTGACTTGGGTTTTACCTTAATTTGGTTAGTGAGGTGAGTATCCCGCGGCAAACAATTTCAAAATCATTTAGTTTTTTCTCTTTCTTGAGGAAAAGTGGAGGTGGTTGAAGGAGGGGGTGTGGGCAGTTTTCATTTTGTGCTGCTGAAGATTGGTTTCAGCTTATTTCCAACCCCCTGCCAACAGGGCCGGAAAAAAAATAGACAAACCCTACCTGCTGGATCAAAGGCCACCGTCCGATACTGGGTAGGAGGGCTGTAGGGCCCTGGACCTACACTGGTGTGTGCACGAATTTTCACATCGTACGCTGAGTTCGGTTTGAGGCTGTTGAGCACGTAGTTGGACAGGTTGGGGGCCAAGTTCAGCTCCTGCGGTGCTCCTTTGGCAGCAGTCTCTTTATAGGCCAACGTATACTCTGTGATTACCCCATTCCTCTCTGCCAGCACTGGTGGGGACCAGGACAGCTGCACTGAGCAGCATGTCACATTGGAGCCCTCATTAATTTGAGGGTATCCGCCTGGCGAATTCTCAGGCATACCGAGTTCCACAACAGCCTCTTCCCCAAAGCCCCCCCTGCTCTTGGCAGAGATTTTAAAGAGATAAGTGGCACCCCGGTGAATGTTGCCCACAGGGTACTGTCGTTCCTGGGGAGCAAATTCCAGAGTGGCCAAGGGAGAGACATCTTTGCGGCCAAACTGGAGCCGGTAACCCTGCAGATCCATGCCATTGGTCAGATCTGGAGGGTCCCAGCGAACAACGGCTGATGTCTCTGATTCCTGAGCCACAGACAGAAAGGGTGCACCAGGCACTGTGTAGATAGAGAAAGAAGAAAACAAAGTCATTCCTTTTTTCTTAACATCATTAGTTTGACTTCAAAACCATCAAATACAATTTTACAATTTCTATTCCTTCTAATATTACCAGGGATAAATAGCTCAGATATTTCACAAGTACATTTCTGACTATAGACAGTTTCATTGTTCTTCAGGTAAAACATTACAAATATTGAAGCAGGGACACTGTTGTCTCTCCAGCCTGCAGTATACTGCAAAAACATTAATGTGGAAAATGGACACTGCATCACAACAGTCAGATTTGATTATATTGCACAGAAATAATTATATCGCGGTAATGATTGACATACTGAGCCATAATTAGGGTTGGGTTTGGAATAGTTTTAACTCCAGCCATCCATCAGGTTACACCCTAATGAAATGAGTCAGGCCTTGCTGTATGGATATGTGGAAGATCCTCAGGGCCTCTAAACTCTTGAGTGATCGCTGTACCCATTACCATTTCATGATAAATGTAAGCTCCAGCCAAAATCATTTATGGTCTGCGAAGAATCCCTAAAACTTTCAGCAGACAACAATTCCTCTTTCAGCTGCGAGAGTCATCTCTTGTAAAATGGATGATCGACTCTTGGGGTCTGGACACCATTCTTCAGAGCGGCCCAGTTTTGCTGCGCTTATGGATGACACACGTCTCATCTTAACCCCCTCCTCCCTTTAAGGCCCCATCAGTTTGATAGAGGCGGCAGCAGTTATGGGAGACCTTCACTTCTCAAGTTGCCTTCAAAGCTTTGTGAGCAATGAGTGTGGCTGATTCACACTTGAGCCCCACACTCTCTGTAAATAGCTTCTGTCTTCAGTGACTCATCTGCGTCACTACACTCTCACTGGTAGGAGAGAGTTCCCTGTTAAATAAAAGTGAGGTTACTAAACACGCCGTGAATGATGTACTCAATCCCACATAATGATGTCGTCTCGCTTGAACTATTGGCTACCCTGCCGCCCCCCCGATTAGTTTAGTCTTTTTGTCGTTTTGTCCTCATCTGTAAACTTTCAGAAGATGTGCACATATACAGGTTCATGTAGAGTGTGGAGATAAGGCTCCATCCGTCTCCATATGCAGATCACTTTCAGTGTATGTCTCTATATGAGGTTGACAGACCGATGGTAAGACAACTGACTATCTCTGTGCACTACGTTTCGGATACTTGCCAACTGGGTCGACAAACTGGGTCGGCATCAAATTGGTCGGCCCTGGCGGTAAGAGCTTTCTCAGCATAAATTTAAAACGCTGTATAAGCTCAATGCAAATCACCTAATCTAGTTTACTGCGTAACTCTATCATCACCATCTCAAGCGGCCACAGTCATGGATACATCTGCCTCCATCACTCTACATCCAAAGTTTTTTGAACTGTTGTCTCTTATGTACATCTTCGTGTGTGTATCTCTGTGTATAATGTATAATATGGATGGATGTGTGTGTGCTCATGTTTGTGAATGTATGGTCCTGGTTTTGCGGTCGGCTCCAGCTCCTTGATCACTATTCCAGCAGCACACAGAGCTGTTCGGCTCGCTGCCCAGTTTGGACTTAAAGTAATTTGGAGAAGCTAACATTAGTCTGAAGCAACAGCACGTCCTCTCAGTGGAATAGTATCATTGTGCATGTGTGTATCTGGGTACAGGTTCCTACATATAGGACACACTCTTGTACCGTGATGCAGGTCTTAATGAGCACAAACACACACACACAGACACACACACAGACACAGACACACACACACACACACACACACACACAAAGCAATCTCCTCCCTCTGCTCCTATTATTCATTTCCGTTTGCTAATGGCTCTTTCTGAGGACTGTAGCCAGATGAAGACGGGGGTGGCTGGGTAGATGGCGGTAGATCAGCTGAGCCATTGCCGGTAATGGAAAGGGGGGAACAGGAGGTGTGTCGGACAGGATGAAAGCTCCTGATACTCCACGGCTACTTACTACAGCCCAGTTTCTGTCATGTAAAAGTCGACTCTGCCGTTGGTGTTCTCTGCTAATCAAGGAAAAAGAACCAGAGCTAATGATCCTGTGACGACTCTGAGTGTTTGTGGGTGTATTTTCCATTTTTAATGTTGGTGATACCTTTGGAACCTCAGCAGGCTACAGAGTGGTTCAACCTCTGCAGCCCTGAAACACATGTACATTTAAAACAGTGGCCTGGTGCTCACTGGGGAGAGGGATCATGACTACTGAGCCAGCAGAGTGGTGGTAGGTCTCAGGTTCATGTGTATGTGTGTGTGTGGGGGGGTGAGACACAAGTGAATGAGGGATGATGAAGGTGAATGGAGACAAAGAGCAATCTCCCACAGAGAGGGACCAGCCGGGGTATAAGGAGGCAGAAATGTAAGTGTGTGTGTGTGTGTACATGAATGATTGTTGGGTTCTCGGACACCTTGATTGTCCCTGTCCTGCTCTTCTCAGTGTTCATTTCTCTCCCTCTCCCTTACTCCTTCCCCGTCTCTCCACTTCTTTCTCTGTGCACGGCCCCCACCCCCCCCGCCCTCCGTCGCATCCCTCCCTCCCTCCCTCTACGTCCATTTCAGGGTCGATCATGGTTCAATCCCTCCTTGTGGGCCGACCAGCACGCTTCCCATCACGGGACAGTATTAACAGCCTCCTGTTGACACTAAGCCCGATAAAAGGGGCCGATCAAGATACATTCTTATTTCCTCCCTCTCTTGCATGCCACACGTTTGTACACACACCATTGTGCATACAAATAATCATATTATCTCTATCTTGTCTGCTAGACACAAGGTGCATATAAATATATATATGTATGTTCCCATCTGAATATATTTTCTTCACCCTGGGTGTAAGGTTCCTCGCTTTGCATGTCTCGACAACAGAAAAAAAGCTCCCACTGATTAACCTGTAGCCGTAGTGTGCCTGTGAAGGCTTAACATTTCTAAGGACAAGATGGTGAGAGGTACTTTCTAACCATCAACGCCTCGACAAAATACATCACCTTCACATCTTCATTTCCCTCCGCTTTCAATTTAGTCTGCTTACTGTAGGAGTCTATGTGGCGGGCGGGGGGGTTAACGGAGGAGAGTAATTGGATGGGTAGGAAATGTCACAGAGTCAAATCTGACAAACAAATTTCACATGTCCCTCTTTGGAAAGGCAAGAGCTATTAAGGAAGCCAGAGAGAGAGAGAGGGAGAGAGAGGGCCATTACGTTGATGTTTTCTTGCCCGATCAAAATAATGATCAGGAAGTTACTAAACATGCAGTGTGGGGATTGGGGCTGATGTTTCACGTCAGTTGTCTGCAGTCAGCATCAAAATAAGTACTCGCACCATTTTCAACACAACTTATCATCCTTTTACGGGATGCAGCAATCCCAGTGAAGTGCTGTGAGATGGGGTGATGGGATTCTGTACGCTGACGTGATGCTACAACGGCCTGGGCCCCACTAATGTCTTTTGAGCCTTGCATCATTACCTGGTATGACAAAATGATACACACACAGCAACTTCTTAATTATTCACTGCCATAACACGGAATTATCAACGTTGTCTCCATTACCTTTAATGATTTCTGGGATTTGAAGGGGACTATTGGGCCTTCACAGAGGGGCCACTCTAGTTGTATGATTTTACTGCTCTCTGCTAAGATGGCCAGTTATCCCAAACTAATCTGACCTCCCACCACCTCATGGGGGACCTCTCTCTGACTCCTAAAGTCGTCATCTTCAGTTTTTTCTGAAAAGTCTTAAAGATTCTTCCCTTGTACTGAGGCTCAGATCACAGAGGTGGTAGTAGCCACTTGCAAAAGCTTCCTAAAGAATGAAATGTCTTTGTAACATGCTGCTTTATTTTGTATTGATTTTTCTTTGGGTGACTGGTTAGTTCTACTTTGAAAACTTTCTTACGACAGAGCTCCGGAAATATCTTTCACCTGAACAAGAGTAGAAGATAAAAAGGATGCTCATTGATTGCTGCTTCTTAAACCTTGTGAAAAAAACTTAGTAACGGGATGGCAGTTTCAGACATAAACATTTTAATCTTTTGTCAATAAAGTCTGCTATAGATGCTCTCAAATACTTCCTCTCTCATTGGTCGTGTTTGTTCCTCAAAGGAAGAGTTTGGAAAGTATGAAGCGTAATGAGACACTTTTCAAAGCTGGCATCCATTCAGAAAAATAATTATCAGCTGTAGAATAAATGTTTCTTGGTCACTGACTTACAAATAATTGTGCAATTCTACTGAGATAGATTATTTTGACTTATGAGAGGCTTGATGGATCATCTGCAGTATGAAAAAAACATGACAATAGCTGTGAATGGACTTAACAATGGCACAGAAAACATATTCTGTTTGTTATCATGCTTTGTGCTTTAAGGCCTTTGTGTTTCCTAAGAAGAACTAGACTGTGACGTCATTCCTTTTTGAGGCCAGTTGCTTTCGTTTGCATGCTTGTCTGTGAAAAGAAAGAACTCTTACAAGTGCATACATGTGACATGTGTCTGAATATTTCATTTATTTGCATCACACTACAAATATAAACCACTTGAAAGGGTGGATATTGTGGAGGAAATTTAAACCTCAGTTTGTATGGTGAGGCACATGGGTCATGGTTCAATATATATGTCTGGGTAGAAAATGTGGAATATAATGAGATTTGTTTGTAGTTGTATTTCATTAAATACAATACAACATTTTTTTTAAAAGTGAGTCGAAAATAGAGCTTGTTGACTGGTACACTAATGTGAGGTATTTGCAATCATATAATCTTACTTTGAAAGAATAATTTGATGATTTTGTTGACATTAGATCTTGTTGTACTTTCTACAGCTTAAAAATGCAAGTCCAGTATAATTAGAGACATTTCGTTCAAAAGATTTGGCTTGTTCCATGGCATTTCAGACATCCCATAACCAGAGGGAACCCTGCTGTTCACCAGGCCATGCTGACATTCCACAGAACAAGGATAACCACTTCACCTCTGAAAAATGATGCTGAGGGTGGCTCCCCCCCCCCACCACCTCCTCTAACCCCCTCTCTATTTATCTTGGCCCCCATGGCGCAAAACCATTTCTTTACACCTAAATAATAAAAGAGGAGAAGCTCTCCGTCTGAGGAACGGACCGAGGGCACTTGACTGGCATATCAGCCGGCCTGCCATGACAGGAGGGTACAGAGTGACAGCAGTCACTCAGGCTCCTTTGGCTGAGTCACGCTCCCTGACACCTGTCCCACTCACACCTGTCAGTGGGTGTGGGAATGATGAGGAACCACCCCCACAGCAAGATGCCCTTTAGCCACAGGTTGGAAAAATTAACCACTGCCTCTATCTCCTCTTGAACAAAAGGAGAAAACAAAATGAAATACATAGAAAAGATTAGTTGTTATGCTGACCTGCCCCTTTGGTCACCACCAGTTTGGGTTTGCTCCGGGCTCCATCACCTTTGGTGGTGTATGCTGCCACCGTGATGGAGTAAGTGGTCTCTGGCTTGAGTCCTCCAATGACCATATCCTATGGGACACGGGGGAAGAGACGGAAAAAGGAAAATGTCAAAATGTGTGTTGAATTTTTGATGATATGACCCCACTTTACGCAGCTGGAGCTGCTTTGTACAGAATGCTAATCTGAGTTAAGCGTCTCCTGGTTCCCTTAGTCATTTTCACTAGGCATGCATTAAATGTAGCATTTCCCCCTGTGTAGTGGGAGACCATTACATTAGGTCAGTCCTCAGAGTTGTCTTGGTGGAAGAGGGACATTATAAATGTAAATGGGAAGGTGCCCTCCCCTCCTCTTATTCCTGTAGCAATATTCCAATCAACATCTTAACTTTGTGATTAATGTATGCTGAATACATCCGAGCTATTTGCTGGCAGTTTCTAACCTCAGCCATTACGTTTCCTTGAGTCCTCTTCAAAGAGAGGCTTCCGATCAATTCTAATGAATCTTTCAAAGGAGCCGGTTTGCACGGACGCAGAATGAGGTTTTTAACAGGCTGGTTGGCAGAGTGATGGGGAGAGGTCAATAAAGGTAAATGAGGTATAAGTACTGTGTTGCACTTGAGATGGTATTCACGTAATACAGATGGGCTGAGGTTTTCAATCCGGGTTCAAAGTAAGGGCACGATCTGCGGTTGTAAGTGATCATCGGGTATGTGATGGAGATTTTACAGAAAATTACAAAGATCATACATCAATGCTACTAAGGTTTCTGCTCAGTATTTTCAGTAAAAGACACAAACGGCATAAGAACTCAAGGCATAACACTAAATCTAAGGCACCACATAGAAAAATAAAATAAAAGACATGGTTTGAAAATCACACGAAGAAAAAAAGAAAGAAACCACGACACAGCACCAGATCACAAGACAAAACACACTGTATCAACACACAGCATGGCACGAGTAGAATTAGCATTCCAGGCACAGTGGGCAGTGGATATTGCATCAGCCTCCATTTTGCAGAAGCTGGATGGCAATGAAAGTTTGTCCTTCTTTCCTCAGTGGCTTATAGAAATAGTACACACTGGTCAGACAGCTGAGGTGAGACCTCTGAGTCTTTACTCTCCAAACTTATCGAATGAAAGACCGGGGGGGCCGTGTAACCCGTGAATCCAACCAGGTTGATGCAATACCCGCTGTTGACACCCTCAGCTAAACAAAGCACTCAGGCGAAACTTCGTACTCACATAATCAGCTGTATCGTCCGTTTCCCACTAACACCCCCCCGCCAAAGAGGAGAGTGCAGGAGAGAAAGCAATTTTTTTTTAGGGAAAGAGAAAGAGAAAAAAGAAAAAGGGGAGAAGAAGAAATAGGATTGTGAGAGAGAGAGAGGCATCAGAGGCTTGGGAGCAGAGGGGCTGGTATCAGAAATAGGTCGCTGCTTTTGTGAGGTCAGGAGAAAGAGATGCTGTTTGAAGCCGAAAGTTATGAGGAGCAGTTGAAACAAGGTTGAGGGTTGTATAGATCTGCCTGTGTGGCCCTGGAGATTACCAAGCTTGTTGCTGTGCAGCTAACGATTGGTTACCTCAGCGTTTAATCATTGATAGCTTAGCAGTTAGGATATTCAGATGCAAGGTTTCAAAAAAAGGCAGCTAAAATGGTATTTTGGGGAGATCTGGCTGGATGAATCTGCTTGGATCTCGTGATTTAGAACCTAAAATAACTTATGATCTTATAATTTGAGTTATCAAAGCTCTACTTTTGGATTTGTGGGTCACCAAAATTATAAATGTGATGCTTGTGGCATTTGGTTTGAATTGGTCCTTGATTCACTTGTAAACAATAGATTTAGATTCTTTCCCCTCCAGAAAATGTAGCAATGCAAACAGCTATTCTTTTTCAGTGTCTTTTTACCCTACATCACTTCAAGGCTATAATATAATGATTGCCACTGGGCACAACAATCCCAATTTGGCAGAATTCCTTCAAAACTGCGTTGCCATTACAGAGCTCAATTACAATTCGAGCTGTCAGTGGAGGCTGATTTCTAGGGTGAAATGTTTTCATGCCAATTTTGTTCTTGTGAGCCCCAGGCACAGAAATACTATAATCAGCATTTTCTTTGAGTCTTTGCATTTGATACAAGCACTCAATCAGAAATTCCATAGCGGATGTTGCCATAAAGCAGGGGTCTACACATTCCTAATGAAAGCCAAACAGGCAGGAAAGGGAAGAACAGGATGAGTGAAGGTTTGATTACAGTTCTTGTTGTGGGCTGAGGGGAAAAGAAATTACAGCGATATGAAATGAAATCCAAGACGGAAGCGAGCCCCATTTGCCTCTCGTGCTATTCAATATTTGCACGGCCGCAACAGGCAAGGATGAAGGCCACGATTTACAATCTATGTCGGTGAAATTCTAATAATCACATCGCTTTAACTGTGTTGATTTATTTCTGCTCATTGATGAAAAATAGATTCAAAGGCAGACACGACTATTTTAGCAATTTCCTGTGAGCGGAAATTTCCTTGACGCACGGTATTTCTGATGGATCCAGTTTTCACTGAGGAAGCTGTGAGATGTTCATACCTGGGCGTCGGCCAGCATGACGTCCTTGATGAGGGGGAGGCCCCTTGACTCGCCATTTTCCACTCGCACGTAGTGAACCTGGTAACCACGGATCTGACCGTGCTGCTTGCCTGGCGTCATGGAGCGCCACATCACCTTAAGTGCGGTGGAGTTCAGGACCTCCACCTCCACACGCCTTGGAGGAGCCCCCGGAACTATGGATAGCAAGGTGAAGAAGTTATTATGAATTGCGGAAAAATGTGTTGCTTGGATTTACAAGTTTAACAGAGAGTACATCGTTAATGTTTTGTTTCACGAGGCGCAAAATACATGACACATAAAACGGTGTCATGGCAGCATGTTATGGGAGGTCTTGCTTCCAGGCTTTTATTGTGAGAAGGATGCACCATTAATAAAACTCTTAATAATAATCCCTCAAATTGCTCTCCCTTGGTTCCACACGGTACTATCGTAATAACATCAGAAATTTGGTTATAGCTACTGCTTCTGCTTTTATCCCGGCAAACTTGAATAGTAGTATCCTTTAAATTTAACATCGTCTCCACTGTTCTGCTCAGTGTCGTAAAAAATGCTATAAATGGATGGTGGAGAATAGAAGGCCCTGTCAGCCATCCATCAATGATTCAGATGTTCTTTGACATTCTTACATCTCTGCTTGTCACTCTATGTACTTTACTTTCCAACTGCTTTGCTGCTTTGTCTGTGATCCAACTCAGGTGTGTAATCTTTTCTCTTTTGTTTTTTTGTTCCTTTGAGGGTGAGATTTTTTTTGCTTTTCATTTTCTTTGTGTCAAACCTGTCGCACATGTGGAGGAATAACCAACAGTGGAAAGAACCAAAAGTCGATTTATGAGAATAGGGAATGTCAACAGGGCCTCACATTGGTTAACACTCTTAGAGAGACACATATGACCAGTCTCTGCATCCCAGTGGAGTAACTGTAGTCCAGTAAGGACTGGTTGAACGTTATTAATAATTTTTTAGTGAACCAAATGTTCCTATCAGAAGATTTCTGCTGCGACCCTAGTGGATGGACACACTGTTTCTACCATGAATGCAAATGGATACGGCCTTGCAGTGTAATGCACTCATAAATGCTTATGGCTCTCTGCTGAGCGATGGGATACAGTTAAAAGCATACAGATCGAGGCAGGATTTCGGATGTGGTAGCTATTATGAATTAAATTTGGTTGGTTATTTTTTAATAGCAACATTCTTGATTTCCCAAGTGTGTTATGTATTGTAAGTGGTTTACTGTCCGCTGGTTAAAGCTGCAGCATGTGGTCCTTTTACAAAGATGTTCTATCTCTGACACCACAACATTTAGAAAAGTATTCCGACCAATTTGTGAAACGCTTATTTTTCTAATTCTGTTTTCTAAGATGGACATTTCTGCACATCCATAACTTCATCTCATGATAAAGTTTAGCATCGGCAATTTATGTACCATCTTCATCTGTCCGGCAGAGCAGGGGCTCGCTCTCAGGGCCCGGCCCGACCACGGTGAGGGCCGACACGGTGATGTGGTACTGGGTCCACTTCTCCAGTCGCTGCAGCAGCATCTGCTCCTCGGTGGCAGGCACCGTCGGCTCGTCGGGGTCTTCGTCGCCGTCGCCCTCCGACGGGCCCACCACCTCGTAGCGCACCCTGTACCCCGCCAGGACACCGTTCTGACTCTTCACAGGCGGGGGGTGCCAACTTACCAGCAGGGAGGTGGAGCTGGTGCTGCTGCACTTAATGTCTTGAGGGGGGGCTGAGGGCTCTGGTGAGGTGGAGAGGACAGCGGGGGAAGGAGGGGGGGGGTGGGTCGAGGATGAGGAGGTTGGGAAAGGGGGGGAAGGGAGGGATTGAAAAACAAAAAAATAAAAAAGATGGGAGAGATAAAGAAAATGATAAAAGGAAAATTCAAAACTCAAATAAAAACAATAAGAATAATTCAAACAAAAAATTTGCAAAGCAAAGACGGAGGCAAAAATGTTAAATGAACTCAAATTAAAATTAAAACCATCAAGCAAATAAAAGAGGCATGAATGGACGATGGTACTAGCTTGTGTAATAATGAATCAAGATGGTTGCCCATTTAAAGACACCTGGGAACGTTTTGGACGATAAGACCAATAGTATTTAGTTTCTTGTACACATTACTGCTTGTGAGAAAATTTGACTTTTTCAAGAAGAAAATTTTTGGCTAATTAATTCACCTCATTTCAACGATCTACACCAGAAACCACTTGTTCTGTTGTGTAATGCAAAACCATAGGAGGTGGGTGGATGTGCCTCCATCTTGCTAACATCATCCTTTAAAAAGCCTATATTGAATGTGTTAAACCTGTTATCCACCCTCACTAGTTTCATCATGCAGACAGATTGGAGAGGGAGGAACACATCTGTTCTTCTATATTTTATCATCAGGCACTGAACTGAGGTTTTAGACGGTAACATATGTATCACTCAGGTAAACATGGCAGTCACGATAACTAAACTTCTCCTTCAGGGTCTTTGTAATTACTGTTACAGGCAGCAAAGCAGTTTACATGACGCCTAACAACGAACTGCCATGTTCAGAAAGACAGCATAAAAATAAGATAAACTTGATGTATTTAGTTTCTTAGTATATAGTTCCTATTTATATATTAATACACACGTCATTCTTTCAATGCCTTGGGTACCAAATAGCGTCCATCTTACCCTAAATTAACACAATTTCATTAACACAATTAATAATTTACTACAATAATTTTCAGTTAAATTTACACAAAGTAAAATCTAGCAGGGTAATATCGATTTTGTCATTTTTTGTATTTTCTTTATAAAATGCTTTTCAACTTAATCCCTTTAATTAGCCTTCAGTACTTTTCAAAAACATAAAGTAAAATTTACACATCTTTGAAATGTCTAGATCAAACTCGTTGCCTCTCACGTCCTCTCTGTGCTCATATACTGCCTGTGCTTGTGCAAAGAGATTGTTGTGCAAGCAGCGATAAAACGTTTAACTTCTTATTCACAGTTTGCTTTTATACGGACAAAAGGAAATGTATGAGAATATTTCCATCCCAGTCAGGGATTCCCTGCATTGGTTCTTAATCTATTGCCTCCATCTTGGTGTTGAAAAGTCCAGTTCATTATTACATTTTCTGTCTGTGATGTGAAGATTTAAAGAAAAAAAATCAGACATCAAAAGCAAAATGAAATAGCACTTAGAAAAACAGGCATGCTGTACATTGCAACTTAAAAAAGAAAACTCAAATGACACCCATGGAAAAAGGCAGCATGTTCTCATTCCAAAACAAAGTTGAAAAAAAAAAAAAAAGATTATGAGCTGAAGGAGGGTACTGGGAAATGAATTTCTCTGTAACCCCGGTGACTCGAAAGAAAGAACCACAACAACAGTTAAGGTTCAAGATGACCACTAATGAGAAAACGTGAAAAAATAGACACACAACAATCATCAAAAAAACAAAAAGGAACATGTAACATCTCAAAGAAAAAACACAAAACCACCAAAAAAAAAAAAATCACAAGCATCGTCTGCATCATACGTACCTGACTCCCACAAATATACACTTTGGAGACTTTCTTACCACCAGCACCTGACTCCAGAGCGTGCTCACTCTGGAGTCAGTGAGCAACAACCCTTTCCCTCCCAGACAGTGTGCAACAAAATGTTGAGATTCCCATTTCCAATTAGTAACATCTTCAAGGACTGTGATTAGTTGAGAGTTGGTTTTGGGCCCATTGTGGAGATGCTGGGAGGGAGAGAGTTGGCTCTGTGCTGTAGCCGGGGCTGTTAAATACTCATGTAGCTTTGGGCCGGAGGGTCCACAAGACTGCGAGAGGGGAAGCCCCAGATTTTTCCATTCCTCTGTACACAAACATCCCTCCTTGTTAATATTTTGCTCAGATAAATCCCATTTCATAGCCCTGCGCCTATTTGTCGTCATAAAGATAAGTGCAATTTTGAGAATACCAACACAAGTAAGATGCATTTCTGGATTCAAGTTTAACTATAGTGTTGTGAATACATTTGAAGAAAAGGGGAAATAAAATAACAGGAGTTTTGACTGTTAGAGAGTCCTCCTAAAGACAGTCTGCTCCAGCACACAACAAATGGGACAGGACCTCAGCCACGGTAACCAAACCCCTCTCTGTGTCCAATGGGCTTATTTACTTATGGTCTTACTGGATTTTTGAGCCTTTCAGCTTCTTTCCTCCGCTCATATTGTATTCGCAAACTCTCCACGTCAAGAATGATTGCTCAGTTCTCAGTTCTCGATCTTTAGCGGCGCGAGAAAAAGGGCGGCCTGCCATTCTGACAGCGGCCATGCTATCGCAGCGCCCAGGCACCCTCGTGCCCGATAACGGTTTAAGACCGACTGGGGCACAGCTTTAATAAAGTGCAAATCCCATGAAGGCCAGTGGTCGGATTATGGATACTAGAACTATACAACCACAAAGGAAGAAATTCCGCTAATGCTTCACTTGAGGTTCCTTCGAAGCTTCCCTGAAAGAGTTTCCTAAATGCTATTTGACAAATAATTAGTCATGTCTGCATTCATATCCTTCTCTTTGACTTTAAAGTCTGTTGTGATACGACCGGGGGCTCGGAGTACAAAGTCTGCAATGTCAAGTGTTGGTGGCATACCTAATCACGATGACTACCCCACAGATTTAAAGTGCTTTTAGCGCAACATCTTTATTTATTTAATTACGCACATTAATGCTCACAGTTCAGCTCCGCAGGTCATCACTCACTGCCTGTTGTCACCTCTCAGAATGACACAGATTGCCGATGGCTTTGCTATCGGAGCACGAGCACATGTCTGCGTCTGAATTGTATTTTCACCAGAGGCCTCGACTGACAGGATGTTCGTATTTGTAGATCATTATGGAATTAATCCCCCTCCCCCCCCGATGCCAAATGGCCGGGCTGTGGCACACGCAAATACTCCAATACATCTAAAAACCTCCTGCAATTACAGTAAGTGGGGGGGCTAAACTGCTTGTTTGGCTAAATACAGAGGATTTAGAATCTGCCACTTTAATTTGAGAGATAGCGCTTGACTGGCTGCTGGCAGGTTCTAGGTATAATCTAAATGTGTAACAAAGCCTGACAATCCAGGGGCCGGGCTCTCAGCTCATCTCAAAGCATGAAATTAATTCTGACGCTATGAAATGGGATTCTTATCTGCCACTCACGAGGGCCTGCGATCCCCTAACTCCCACTCCCAGGGTCCCCCTGAGGCCGTTACCACGTCTTACAACTGGGGAACAGCACGAGGAATGCTGGGATCCCCTCCCAGGTTGTGGACCCACTCCGGCCGCGTCTGAATGATCTCACAGAAAAGGTCTCTCAACCTGATCTGACTGTGGCAGCATACACCAAGAGGCCTTGCTTCTGAATGAGAGCCACTCGTGTACTGTAAAATGTTGTGTTTTGGTTTCAGTCCGTAATACAGACCGAGAAAGCTTATGCAGATTTCTTTGATAAATTATTCAGTTTCAATCATGAAGACTGAGCGAGAGTTTTTTTAAATAATTTTCTGTACAATGACTACACAAATTTTTGACAGAGTGGTCCTCATGACAATAGCCCCTGGTAATGCTGCCTGGACTGAGCACAAACTTCAACAATTCTGCAAACATTTTGTACCACAAGTAATGGACAACAAAGCAAACAGGGAAATCACATTTTCTGACTTTCTTTTCACTCAGTGGCAAAGGGTTTCAGTCTGCTAGACACTGCAGAGGATTTAAATCCGGGCTGAAATGTATGCAGTCCTTGCAAAGTGTCCAACTGGCCTATATATAACATTTACGATAGTATAGTTTCCAGGAGTCTTGTCATAGGTGTCTACTTATTTCAGTAACAGTCACTTAATACAGGATATATTTGACACAGCGCTCTTCACTGACTCGGGTTTACAGGAACGCTTCTATTCCCGACCTGTGTGAGCCGCCAAACTACAGACGCGTCACTCTAATATAAAACGGTGTCATGTTTAAAAGACTGGTTTATTCAATGCTTCCAATTCCCTCTTGATGTTTCAGAAATAACACAGCGAAAATGATCCTTTTTTACATTTTCAGCAGACTGAATCCCTCGGCCACACGATCACTTACCTCAGAACATCCAAAAGATCAAGTTATTTATTGTGTTGTGGGGAATCTTTCGCTTTGACTGACTTAGTTCACGACTTTTCTGACCTCAGCAGCTAGAAACCAATTGACATGTCTCACAGGGACTCTTGATAGGGGCATTAGAAAAAAACACTGGCTGAGAAAGACCTGGAACGACGAGAATAACCCCCCCGTAGAAATAGAATGGATAGAGAAGGTAGAGATTGCAGTTAACCTTGATGTGACAGCCAGAGAAGATTTGATTATCTTGCCGTGGGAGCTAGCACTTATGTGGAACACAATATTTACTAAGTTTATTGCTGCTCCAAACATAGAGTGATACTCATTTCCAGGGAAGAAGTATCAAATTTCTACGGAGGACAGGCAGATGTCATTATAAACCAGCAGTCATCCTTTCTGTCCACTGTAATTGTATGAATGAGGCCGTTCAAGGGAAGAGTCCCTCGTCTCGAGCAGAGACTTAAGCAAAGCACCAGGGTGAACTTCTATATGCTGAATGGGAGAGTGTGTTGCTCTGCCTGCTGCGTTGTAGCTGCTAGTAGCTATGCTGAGCTTAAAGAATGTAAATAGCAGTAGCCACTGTCTAGAGAGATGTCAAACCAATATTCGTTCAGACTAGAAATCAAATAATAAATAAATCAAATATCTGAATAAAAAAAAAACATAAAAGGAAGAGGACAGAGAGTGAGCAAGGTGATGTCAAGCCATTCCAAGGAGAGCTTTTGTTCCATTGCGCAGGGGAACAAGTGGCAAAGAGGGAAACAGAGCTAGAACAGGGTGATGTAAGAGGAAGAGAGAAGTGTATCCAATCCATTCAGCTTGCCGTTTCGAGAATAAAAGCAAACACAGAGGTAACGAAATCACAAACACACATCGACGGGTGATGATGTGAACACACACGCTTGGGAGACGCCAAGACAGAAATGGGGCAGGATGAACATAAAAGTATATTTTCATGCCTGGACTGATCAAAGATCAACGTTGCAGTGAAAGGTTCTCAACAGCACCCCCTGCGGGAAGGAGTGAGTGTTGCATGCAACTGGCGCTCTCCTCAGTGACTCGTGAGTCAGTGTAGCTCTGCTTCCCAGCAGTAACAAAAAGAACTGTGAAGTGGTTGGTCCCAAGCCCCCACAGCCCAGATGTGGGGGCACAGCCAACAAGTTGCACTGGTAGAAACAGAAAATGTGTTAAAAAGGAAGTCTACTCTCACCACCATGGCTCTCCTATGTCCTGTTGAAAATGTAAATTAATTTAAACCCCACATAGTCCAACACAGCTCAAGCAGTTTCCTATAAATAAAGCCTCTATGGCAGTGAATATGTTTGCTAGTATGTGATTTTCTATTTTCTGTATCATCAGGATCCACAATGACTCGCACAGATCCACCCATAATCCCGCAAATCCTGCTCCATTTTCCAGGTTCTTTACCATTAATGTATTAAATGTTGATACACAACATCATTATTAATCTTTGTCGGCTCTGTTAAACTCAAAAAGACGTGAATTTCATACCCTGTCATCCCAGCAGTCCTCCAGCTATTGGATATATGCTTGGATGAGCTGTGTGTATTTTCTTTCCCTACAGCCGGCACTGCTGTGTGCTATGATACCACTCCTGTTATTTTTAGCCGGCTGTTTTAAATAATTCAGATGTGTTCCTGCCATCCTTAAAATAAAGTAATCAGTGCAGAACTGATATGCTGGAATATATTCCAGGGGTGAGCATGTGAGTACTTTTGGAGACTGCTGATATGTTTTTTTTTTATTTCATGACTAAACTCAACTCAAAATGAACCTCCCCCCGAATCCAAATACAGTTCATGAGAGAGCCTTGGTGGTCTTAGAGGAGAACTGACATTTTTTGTGTCTCTGTCACGTGGAAGAAAGTGCACTTGCTGTTGACAAAGGAAAAGCAAATATGAACAAAACCGAAAGGATAATAAAAAATCTGTCAAAATCGTCAGTCCACATAGACCTGATCTGTTTGACAGGGCTGGGTACACTCATACATTTGGCACCAGAGCCACATAAGTAAATAAGAAAAGATTAAATGAAAAGGTTGTAAAACACTTGACAAAAAAAAAATGACTCAAGCCCTTTGTGGCTTAATTTCCACCTTAACTCTCCACAAAATAAGCATTTCATTTAGTGAAAAAAAACTTTTACCTACAGTGTTATATATATATATTATATGTTATATTGTTACATTATGGTTAACAAAATGAAGGTCGGGTGCAGGTAAGATTAAAATGAACACATTAGTTAAGTCAAGTCAGTTTGATATGCTGTTCATCATTTCTGCATCGGCTTTGAACCCAGTTTATACCCAAAACACAGGCGGAGTTCAAAGATGATGACGCAGTAGAGAAAGGAAACGGGTTCCAGTCAAAAAGCAAAGGAGAAGAGAACACACAACCTCGTGAGGAATCACTTCAGTTAGGGTCCGCAAAGAAACACAACAATTATTCAACTGCTTTCCTGGGGAGAATACCTTTGTTAGCCAACCCACAGAGAAAACACCACAGAAGACTCAATAAAAAGGTTACATACTGGCTTGCAGGGTCTTCTGCGATATGTCATTTGTGAAGGCTCCGATGCCTTTGTTTGAAATGGCTGCCAGGGAGAATTGGTAATCTGTGTTTGGGCGGAGCCCTTCCACAACATATGCAGATGTGGGTCCAAAGGTTTTCTTCATCTGTTGATGGAGAAAAGTTCAAGTTAATGTCGTGATTTTAAAATGGTTGCTGGTGAATCTAATGTTGGACCATTAGGAGATAGTATAAACCTTTTAGTGAAAAAGGTTATGAAATTCAAAAAGGAAACTTCTTACCGGGGTCCCGAAACTGCCTTCTGAGTAGCGAAGTTCATAATTTATTATTCCCTCCTTGTCATAGGCAGGTTCCCAGGTCAGCTCAACACTGGTGTCAGACACAGCACCAACCATGAATTTGGACGGTTGACCTGGAACTGAAGAAGACAGCGGAGGACATTATTGCATTTACTAGAAATGATTAAAGACATTTTCTTATAAACATTTTATAAGAAATCAAGGTACAACAGGTCTCTGAAGGGCTGCCTCAGAGAGAGACATGTCCCTGAGCTCTGAGACTGATCCTGGTGAGTTCTCGGTCTTTGTTTCTCAAATTTTTATGTTTTATTACCGGACTAGACTACCATGATCAAACAAACCTCTGTCATTATTTGCTGATGCTGCAAATGTGCAGAAGAACCTTGCACCACAGGAGAAATACTTGGCAGCAGGCAAATTCAGTTTAAAGTTTCAGAAAATGTGCTAATAGACAAAACAGCTGAAGATGTTCTTCAATGGTTGTGAAAGTCAAAGCAGAAGGCTGAGTAACAGATGCAGCACTCACCACATTACCTTACATCTTCTTTTAAACCTACTTAACGATTTGGTTTCAATTATATTTGGACATAAGACATGTGTGGCAATCTAGAAAATATGAAATTCAATGAAAGCATTGGAAGAAAAACTATATTTCAGTTTTCACGGACACAAACAGTTTTCATTTCCTTACCTCCTTGCAGTACTTTGACATGGATGGGCTCTGAGAAGGGTCCATCGCCTACAGAAGTGAATGCAAGAACTTTGATTGTGTATGTCTCTTGAGGAACCAGGCTCTGGATAGTAGTGATGATGCTGTCCTGGACATTGTGGATCTGCCAGAGGCTCATGGGCTGGGAGTCGTCCATGGTGTAATAAACCCGGTATCCCTTGATCTGCCCATTGGGCTCCTCGGGTTCTTCCCAGCGCACCATCATGGTGTTTTGGGAAATGATCTGGGCCTGAATGTTCCGTGGTGGACTAGCTGGGGCTTGTTCTCCAGTCCTGGTTTCTACTGGGTCACTGGGAGGACCCTGGCCAATTGTGTTGACGGCTGAGACACGGATTTCATACTCTGTGTTGGGGTAGAGGCCTCCAATGCTGTAACGTGTAGTGGTGATATCATCCACTGTCTCATACTTGCTGTCTGGGGACTTTGCCCTGTACTGGATAATGTAGTAAGTCACTGGTTCTGGATTGCCAGAGTCCCAGGTGATGGTCACACTGGTGGCAGTGGTTTCAGTAACCACAGGAGTACCTGGAGGCTTGGGGAGAGCTGTGATGGTGACAAAAGAGAAGGCAATAAGAATAACTCATTTATCATGACAGAAGATTCTCTAGCAATAAGGGAAAGGTTTGAAGTTTCCTCAAAATTCCCCAAGACCACTGTACCAATACATGTTGTGATTGTTGTTCTATACGCTTCAAACATTGAGAAGTAAATCTCTTAAACAAGCACAGTTCATGTCTCTTACATTTGACGGTGATCTGCGCCACAGCCTCAATGATGCCAAGGCTGCTCATGGCTACACAGGTGTAGTTGGCAGACTCACGAACGCTGCTCAGTTCGAGCACGTTCCTGCCCACTGGCATCTCATCCTCTGGTGTCAAATCCTCCGCGTTCAGCATCCACTTGACGTAAGGCATGGGCGACCCCACCGCAACGCACGTTATGTTCACACTGCCTCCGGGCATGATTTCCTGACTCGTCGGTGGAATGGAGAAGCGAGGAGGGACCCGCCGGACTGGGAGAAGGCATGAGGAAGGGGAGAGGATGACAAAAGACGGCAAGGGAGTCAAAAAAAAGAGAAAAAGAGAGGTAACAAGAGAGGCCGATGAAAATGGACCCTTCTCAAGGAAATATTTAACACAAAAGGTTCAACATGTGAACTAAAACAGAAAAATCATAAAGTAGACTTTTAAAAACATAAAAATAATGAGAAGGAACTAAACTAACAGAACTGCTTCAACAACAATATAGATTAACAGTAAAGCAACGATTCATAGCAACAAGGTTCCATTGACCAATATTTGACCCATCACAGCACAATTAGAGACACAAAAATCTATTACGAGTTTCTCATCTTTGGGGCTGAACTGCTGACATGTATACAACTAGGACATAACCTGATCACCAACTATGAAGGTATGCGGTAAAGGCTATGTGATAATGCTATCACATAAGGCCAAGATGGCAACCTGGAACTTCCTGTCCTCTCCGGCACTCATGCCAAACAGGAAGTAGGCCATTGCTGGCTTCTTCCAAAGCACAGGAAGTGTAGGGTTACAGAGAAATTGAGCATCTCTACAAGGTCTCTAAACACATTCTAACTCAAGTTTGCACTTGACACCTGTCTCTACTAACTAGATATCTTAAAGATGAGAAACTTTAATCAGATTTTTGTGGTTTAGGGTAGATCCACTGGACAAAGCCTTATTAAGATCTGACACGGTTCCATTGATAGATGCAGCTATCAGTTTCACAGACAGCATGCATAAATAGACCGAGGTAAATTAAGGAGTAAATGATAACAAAATCAGATATAAAAATTGAGATAAAATGCATAGAGGAATATAACTGAAGGGTCGCTAGCATGCCCAGACAAAAGACGATTGGAGAGGAAAGAGGAATTACAAGATAGAGGATAGGGCATCTGAGGAGAGGATAGAAAGAAAGGGAACAGAGGAGCAAAGAGTGACAGAGGAAGAGAAAGAGGGGGGGGAGGTTGGAGGAGGGAAAAGGGGGGGTAACCCGCTTCAATGCAGTGTAAACTTTGTTTTTCTTCAGCTAATGTGACAAAATGTGATGGTGGCACATTGTCACATCGCAGTCCCAGTTAACACAAAATAACTACTGAGGAACAAGGTGTGTGCCTATAAAATACATAGAAAAAGAACTACAGTAATTGTAGCTGGAGAGTCTAGTATCACAGAGTGTTGGAGTCAAGAAACAGAACTGGATCAACGGAGAGTAGAAATCCAGAGAACAAGAAAAAGAGACAGAGGGAAAGGGAGAGAGAGAAGAAGATGAAATAAGTGCAGAATGACAGCTCAGAGAGGGAGACTGGGCTGGACCTCAAAACTCATGGGGAGGAGTTGGAATCGGAGTGGTAGGAGGTTGATAATGAGTCTGAGACGCAGAGGAAGGGCATGAAAGGCACTGGGTACTTGCCTGTGTGTGTATGTGTATATACATAGGCGTATATATTTTCTGCGTTGGTATAGATATGAGTGTGCGTGTGTACAGTATGCGAGAGTTAGGCGGTGCAAGAGTATGAGTTAGCAAAAACACTGTGTGTTCATGAGAGGCATCCCAGCAAGCACTTGACAGGTAATGGCATGCAGGAGGTTCAACCCTAAATGAGCACAAACATGTGTCATGTAAAATGCAGGGTTTTCTTTGCCAATGTAAATCTAAGGTGAGGCACACTGGTGTTTGTTTTAAAATCCTAAACCTAGCTTCAGTAGAAAAATTGTTGATGATGCTGTTCGGTTAAACGTCAAACTTCCAACATTAATGATGGTATAGGTAAAAACGTTTCAATATGCCTGATATTCAGGTACTACCTGTTTTTTAATGGGAAATATTAAAAGATACTTTTAAAAAAAACGTGAATGTATTTAGGACTTGGGATTACATTGATGGAGGCATCAGCCATGTTTTTGTACAGACGCAACCTTATTTGAAACCGCTTTTCAACACCCCAGCATCTAGATCTATTCAACGTCAAAATGTTTGTTGGGATGCGAAGGTCAGAGAGGAGAATTGCAGATGTAGAAGTAAAACATGATGAACCACATGGAAGAGATGACTTAGAGACAGACAGATAGACAAGACAGGAAAGACAAGGATGAGAGACACAAGGCAGAACAAAACAGACTCAAGCAGCAAGACAGCAGACAGGAAGACAGACAGAGGGAGACAAGCGGACAGACAGTGACGGATGGATGTACAAAGACATACTGTACAGTACGCAAAGGGAATGGGGAGGGGTTTGGGTTGTTGGAGAAAGGGAAGGAGGAGGAGGAGAAGGAGGAGGAGGAGGAGGAGGAGGGCATAAGTGGGGGGATAGAGTAAGGAGACTGTGATTCTAAATCCAAACAAAACAGACCAAAAAAATAAAATAAAACACATGGCTCAAAGTGAGTTTGGAGGTCTCACACACTGGGGCTTAAAGTCAAGAAACATCTACACGTTCCCTCCTCCCCGCCTTAAACACCTCAGAGCACCTCTGTGCAAATTTAAAGCTGGGAAGTGTGATGTGTGATGTGATGTGTGTGTGTGTGTGTGTGTGTCTTGGGGGGGGGGGCAAGTAGAAACAAAAAGGGAGAGGCCAAGAGGGGCATGAAGGATAAATAGCATTCCAAAGTACACCGTGTCGATCCAAATGGGATTCTTATGATCGTTGCATGGGACAGATGTCAACAAACACACACTCTACTGAAGGGACTTTTACCTGAGACCTGACTTGTATTGTGTACTGTCATGGTTACTATAATGTACGTACAATAGACTGGCATATGTCCTTCATATGGGCAACGCTTTCTACAACAAGCTATCCCTATGTCCAACATCCAAATGGTTAAACCACATCTACTGTTACAATTACAGATACAAGTTGGGCTTCTAATTTGTCCTCCTCTGATCTACTCTACATGAATCCTCTCACTGCTTTAACTCTCTGCTAATATCAAATCTGTTACTATAAGTCACATACTACCATGGACAATGGTAAGTAGCTAATTTAGAGGATAATGTTCTTAAAAATATAGCATTTCCAGAGATAAAACCTTAAAAGAGAATGTTTCCATTAGATAAAACCATGGATATATTTAAAAAATGTAAGAAAAAAGTGAATAAAACAATGGGACGCGTCATGTTTTGGTTGAGATATAAGAATTGGTTTCATCCTGACAGTTAACATTGTATATTCATGATGTCCTCATGATTTTTTTTAAAAAACATGGGGGAAAAACCCATCATTTAGGAAGAGAAAAAAATCTTATCACTACGTTTTATCAAAAGAGTCTCACTAAACAACAAAGGTGAAAGGGCAGCCCATTCCACACACGGACATGCATGAGTGTGGCTATGGCATGAGTGACATATACAGGTGCGCCCCCATCCACTTGGGCAGACACCAGAGAACCAATACAATCCAAAAGTGTCACCCAAACCCATCCGAGCATGCCATTCATTCCCAAATATAGCATTGTTCCAGACACGCACACGTACAAAATCAAATGAAAGGAAACAAATCAAACGGAACAAATCCACAAAAAGAACTAAGTCCAAACAGCACAGACAGTACCAGAGTGCAGCTGTGTTCAACAAAGAGGTGTGCATCAAGACTATTAGATGTTTTTCAGCTGGGATTTGTCTCTGCCTGAATTTTGCCTCAAATCCAGAAGAATGGTTGAAGACTGATTCGGGCGAACAGGGGCCTGTGTGTGTTTAGATGAAACGTTTTAATCGTAGTGTGTCTGAAAGTGCTCTTCTCTCCCTGGGGCTCAGGTCAATGCACCGGTGGCTGCGGTGGCTCAGTGAATGAGGTTTCCCCCACAGGAAGACGTCTCTGTTCACCTTTGAGTAGCTACACTGTCAGAACAACGTGGGATCTAAAACCAGCCACGAGCCAAATGCTGGTTACTTTTGGCCCTGGCTGGACAGGGGAGTCCGAAATATACAAATAGCCGCGGGAGAGTCTAACTGTCAACAGCGCTCACCCTGCATTTGACACGGGAGTTAATTTGGCCAGGATCAGGAGCTCAAGGTCAGCTGATACAACAGCACGCTACACTGTTTCCCGGGAGAGAAAATTACAAATCTTAAAGTCGAGAAGGGACTTCGAGGGACAGCGTCGACTAAATGTCAGTGTCACATGCAAATGAGTCACCGCAGTATATCATTTACTAGACACGGCTCCGTATGATGACTGAATGTTCAAGTGAACTGTGTAACTCTGTCACATCAATGGTCCAGTAAGCTCTCACAAGCTGTGTGTGTGTGTGTGTGTAGTGTGTGTGTGTGTGTGTTGCACCCTCTCCTATCCTAACTTCAAACTGTAGTGCCAATGAAAGAAAATAAAGAATCCCAATTGCATGGACAGGCTCCTCATTCCCAGAGACCGGGAGCCCAGCCGGCCCCCGTTTGGAATTGAGAGAAAGTAAATCAAACATATACCTTTTCATTTGGACTACTAGCAACATGTAATCTTGTTTCAAGCCCCAATGTGGAGAGAAAGACAAGAAGCCTTACAATGGACGAGGTGAGAAGCAGTCGAGAGAGAACGCCAGAGTACTGCACTAACTCTACTGGTGGGCGGTGTTGTGGAGGGGTTTGTGCCAAAAAACAGAGGTCGGAAGGTGGACATTATCGGCCATTTTGGTGAGGCAGTTTTTTTTTGCTGCCCCAAAATGAAGGGGGAAGCCAAAAATAATGTGCAGCCTTTAGTGTCACCTTGAAGCTGAGATTACACCCTCTTGCTGCCTGAGGACACAGGCGCAGTATGGAGATCCTTTAGTCACTCTAGCTGGGTGAGGCCCACGGCATTTACATATACGCTGTAGGGGTCGGCCTGAATTAACATACCTTGGCTGGGCCGATGCTAAACAGTCTCTATGGGTGGCTCATCAAAATGGAAATTACTACCTGAAGGAAACTGACAGGAATCATGACGGGGGTGTCTAATAATAGCAAGCGGTGAATTGAAGGGATTTCAGAGTGCATCACTTTTTTTTTCTTCCCTGTTGTCTTACAGGTTGATGACAAGCAGCCAAATCGTACTGCAAGTATGTCCCCCCCTGTGGGGATCCCTTCAGTGAATATAATCAGTCGGATGGGGACACTGAGCGTATTTGTGTGTTTGCATCTGAATGGGAGTTGTGATGACACTTTTGTTTTGTGTGGAAAATAGGAGCGATTGTGACAAATCCTTTATTTCGAGGGGTGGCTATTAACTTCAGGACTCCTTGAGACAAACATCTAATAGAGATGGCAGGTTTTTGCTTTGGCCAGTGAGAACATAAGGTGTAATCTAGCTTTCTTTCCCAACGTTACACACAAATGCAGAGCAGGGCATGCGAGCACATTCAAAGTCAGGCAGAGACCATCGTAGAAGGCCAAACATGCACATGCGTACATAACAGCACAGTCTTCCTGCATCAGTGTTATTCAGAGTGCTTAGAGTTAAACGAATTTGGACACAGCAGGTTGCTCGGTTTTCTTTCAGTTGGATTGTGCCATACTTTGTGGACACTACTTATTTGGAGGGCAGCAATTACATGAGTACTGACTTTATACGATCATAGGCGACTCATAGATGACTCATAGAAAGTCTACTTCTATGTTTATGTGATGACTGTCCTGAAGAATAATTGATGTGGCTGATGCACTGGAAAGCAGTGGCATGGATAACCTAGACTGGGACAAAAATTATATCAGCTAAATTTTGAAACACTAGCTAACACTCAATATTTCAAGGCCTGTTATCTTCCTAATATTTTGGGGATTAGCATGACTCATTAAAACTCTAGACTTGATTAAAATAGACATTTTTCACAAGTGGTTGGTAAATGAAGGTTACCAGAGCATGAAAATTGCTAATTTGTTTGATTTTGGCTTAGTAGTCATGAATAAAAATAGGATGTTCAGACACTTAATAGAGATAAGGCATAGTCCCTTGAGCTCAGCACCCAGAGTTATGGGGTAAGAAGTGCCTAATCTCTTCTACCAGAAATAATGTTTTGCCCTTTCGAGCCATATCTCATATCAATAGGTGAAACATGGCTCCCTTACAGAGAACATGTGCCTCTTGTATTTATGAGACTAATGGAGCCATCAAATTTACAGGCAAGTTCACCACAGCCGATAAGATAGATTTTATGTGTAATGGAAAACCTGGTGCACATAATGATGCTCACATTTAAGTAAAACATCTTAAGAGGTAATGGAGAGTGGTTGCAACGCCGGCTGGAACATAAATCAGTGAACGGCGATTGCATTAACCTCCAATTCATTTAGCACTTTGTTCTCATTATTGTTGTCGGACTACAGCGTGACTGCTTAGACAACAAAGTCATTGTGTGTCTTGTTGTTGTAGAACCTCTCTCTTTGCCTTATTTATGTCTACCTGAAAACAAATTGAGTTCTTTGAGTGTGTTTGTATGTGTTCATACAAGGGAAGGAGAGCTTTTGAATAATAAATCTTAATTTGATTGAGTGTCATGACTGGGAACTCAACCTGCAGTAACTCCACAAAAGTGTGGATAACTAGCTGTCGACGTTTGGAATTAAAAGTATCTCTGGGCACATGCTCAGCAACACCAACTGCGAAGTTGAAGTCACTATATTGTCATTGATCCACAATGGCTGCCAGAATCGCCATGGAATCCAATCAGGTCCAAACGGGTCAAATTTTTCCCCCATAATAGATTTCTATAAACAAGATGACAGGAACTCTGGCTGTATACACACAATTATTTCATTCGGCATTTGCATGTGCACTCCGAGACTCAAGAGGCCGAGCAGCATCATTTTGGAAAAATAAACAAAACAAATAAACCACAAAAGACAAAGGTTTTTTAAAAATAAAAACAGGAAACTAAGGTCAGGAACACAACAGAAACAAAAAGAAAACACACAACACCATAATCACAACACAAAAAAATACACGAAATAAAGGAAAGCCAAAACAGGGTTGTATCAGAGAAAACACTTGTAGAGGAACCAAGGAAAGACAATGAATCAATTGAACGAAACACAGGGAATGCATAAAGAAAAAGGCCGTCATGGCCAAATGGATCAGTACAGGCATGCAAGCGCAGTTACATTCTCCCATCGTGCAACAGGTGCTGTTATTTCCACGTGCTGGGTTTTTCATGACAACACGTGCAAGAAGCTTTTTTAGGTGCAGAAGCAATACCAAAAGATGCAAAACGAGAAAAGGCCCCACAATGCAAACATAAAAGTATAAAGTATAACAAGACCCGAGCTACTCGGGTTTGCTTTCATCATTTCTTCCTTGGAAATAAAAGAAAATCTTTCTTTCATAATCATTTAGCAAGTTTGGAATAACTGATCAGTCTCTGCTCAAATTAGTCATGAATCGAGCTCTGTCATAGGCATATACAGCTAAAATTTTTCAACATGTTGAATTTCCTTTTTTTCAAATGTGGGTTAAAAAAAGTAAAAAAGAAAAAACACACCAACCTTCTCGAAGCTCTGAGGGATGTAAAGGGGTTGATGCAGAACACAATGACATGAGGAGAAGAGAAAAATAGGGGAAACACAGAGAGAGTAAAAAAAGCCACCTCAAGGTGTTTAGCTGCAGCTACATTTCCCTTTGCTTTAATCTTTTTTTCTTTTCCTCTTTTTTTCCCTTGTGCCTGCTGTCAGTGACACCCGTCTTGAAAGTACACTTTCCTGCCCCCCCCCACCCTCAAATAAACTTTGAACCAGAACAATCAGATTCACCCCAGTGGCCGCACTGTTGCCTGGCAAGAAAAGAATATAGTGAGGCGCCACTGGAGTCAAATCAAGCGAACCATACTCATAATTCAAAATTTCACAGGCTCCTTATGGCCACAAGGACAGGCTCCTGTGGTGGCTGTATTTGCTTTTTTTGTTAGAGGAAGGAAACCAAATAAAGAGAAAAGAAAGAAAAAAACTAATGAGAGATAGAAAAGAAAAAAGACACAGTTTGGGTTGAAATTAGCAGCTGCAGTTCAAGACGGTTAAAGCAAATGTTGTAGAAGCCAATCAGTGACTCTGTCCTTATGGCAGTTGAATCAATTTACCCCGGTTAACTTTCCCCCCCTTTACAATTTTCCCATCGTGGTTGCATTTCGGAAAAAAACATGGATCCCTACCACAGCTGCTAATCTCGAGTGCAATTCGCTTTGTGAACAAAACATAGTCAACATCAAGTATCAGGAATTGATTGACAAAAGTTAACTGAAAACAGACAAAGGTCGACACCATCAAGGCATAACACGAGTGCTGCATAGTGTGAAGGTACCCGAGTAATTATGACCCCTGTGTACTCCTTTCAGAGACATGCTGATGGAGCCAGTGTTCATGGAGACTGCGTGAATTGGTGAGGAACAATGTCAGGGGCAGAGCTGCGTGTTTCTGACCGTGGAAATTACTGAACATCCCTGTGCTGTGTCAACGGAGCGTTCCCACTATCATTATTTAACGAGTCCTGTAGAGCTCTTGATTGTAATTTGCACGAACCCCTTAATTTCCAGCGTGCTGCACATGAGCGAGGTGAACAGCTACCTGACATTAAGTGCAACTGCATCACAGCCGAGGCGGCACGGAGCCTCCAGGACCAACGCTGGCAGGAGGAGACACTAATCCCGATGAGGGGTTTTTTACCGTGTGCTCCTCACGGTTGAATTTTTCCTTCCCTACGCTGCTACCTCACAGGGTATGATAATAGCAATAATAATGAAAATGCAGCTCCCTGACCCATTTTATAATGTCAGGGTGCTGAATTATTTATTGGGAACAAAGTTATTTGGTACACAGCAGAGGGAACAAACTGAGGAGATACCGAGGCATCTTTATTTAGTATGCGCAATATAAATAATACATGTGGAAAATGCATCTGCTTTAGTTTATTAAAGCTGCCGACACTGGGATTCATTGTCATTTAACATTAGTAGTAGAGGGTAGGCTTTTGTCTTAATTGCCTGTTTTCTATGAAACTCTACATTCTCTGTGACTGATTGTTTTTCATATCTCCACTTTGCTGGAACATGCCAGACAAAATTACTACGGACTATAAAAGGCTTCTCCTGAAAAAGAAATGGGGGGGGATACTATGGAATTATGCTCCAGAACACCATGAAGAAAAGTGGAGGACGAGTACTATCTATAATCTATGTGATAGAGCACTTTAAAACCAAGCAGCTGACTGTGTAAACAGTAGTTTCCTATTCATTCCCACACAAGGAAATCCTCTTTTCACCCCTACATCTGAGGGGGGGGGACACAGGGAGGAGATTTTGATTGGTGGGCATCAACACCTTGCCACTCAATCAAAATCGACACTTACCGTCGTGCTCCTGTACCTGAAAGAAACTATTCAAAAAAGAAGTCCTTCCCGACTCTTTTTGAGTTCCAGAAGTGTGACGGAGGGTCACGCATTTTATCGGACACACAATTACACGTAGACGGTTTTCTTACAACCCGATAAAGTCAAGACATACGGCTTGTTGAGCTACACATTTCCTTCCGAGTGAGTAGGGGAGGGCATTGAAAGACAAAATGGAGCATAACGTCATAACAGAGAAGAACATTAGTTGGTCAATTATAGTTTTACATTTGGAAGTTTCAGTGCATATGAGATTACAGTTACGGGCAGGCAGTGCTATCAATGCTGAAAGATTTATAATGCTTGGGTAATGCTATTTTGCTAAATACATTTTGTGCATTTACAGCTGGGCTAGAACGGAAGCAATAATCATTTGTCAAGCCCAACAGTAATGCCACTTAAAGCTGAGCTGCAATGTGCATTTCAGTTAGAAAGGGCGGCTGTTTTTGTTATTCGTTTTTGTTTTTTTCGGATTCTCGGTTCCTGGCTCTGGGGCCGGTTTGCTCCCTACCTCGCACATATAGGTTAGCAGGGGATGAGTAGCGCACGCCTTCCACATTAGACGCCACGCACTCGTACTTCCCCTGGTCCGTCTCCTCGCTGTTCTCGATCTGCAAGGCACCTGGGAAATGACCACACGCAACACAGAGGATAAAAGGGGGGGGAGAGGGAGTGGGGGAGAAAAAAGAGAAGACAGACAGAGCGAGAGAGAGAGAGAGAGAGAAAGCAGAGAGAAACATGATTAGTCGACCTGTCAGTGACAGAGCACGGAGGAGTCAGACAATCTTCTTAATGGAGAGCATCTTGAATTTCTCCGGACCATTTCGTCGAGAACTGTTTCTCTCTAACACAGAGTGTCACCGCAAACTGGCTTCGTCTGCAGCCTCAAGAGTCAGAAGCAGATCAAAAAAAAGAAGAAGGAGGAATTAAATAAATATAAAATGTGGACAGAACCAGTCGCGGCAAATTTGTATCGATGTTGCTGTACGTAGCTCGTGTAAGACGCGAGAAACCTTTAAAAAAAAAAAAAAACACACAGTGATGAAAGCGAAGAAATGATGTAAATGTGATGAAAGCTAATGGGAGAGGGATGTCGAGATGGTCCTGCGAACTGAGCAAGTGTGTGTGTGCGTGTGTGTGTGTGTGTGTGTGTGTGTGTGTGTGTGTGTGTGGGTGCGCTGGGGGAAGAAGGTCATGGAAAATATTCTAGTATATAGTTCCAGTCCCAATGAACACATGCCTGGTGTATAATGCACCAACCCCTCTGTAGTTCTGCAAGATAACTCTTATCCTTGTATAATAGCTTGTTAACATACAGGGGGAGAAAAATGTGTATTTTACAGTAGCCTATAAACTGGCCACAATTGTGATTGGGTTGGATATTTAAGGGGTTTTTAAGTTTTATACGAACGATTTTATCACTTGTATCGGGCACGTGCAAATGAATTCCTCCTAAATGCTCGCCAACCACACGAGAGAAGGGGCGTGGGGCACGGGAAGCGGGAGGTGAGGCGACGGGCGTCAGATCATTCCTCGTTAGAGCACTGTTGACGGCACTTCCTGATGATATCATTAGGGCCTTCTGGCTGGCTCGGCAGACAGATTGCAGCCCAGGCCTCCCTGACAAACACAGCACCATCGCTCGTTAGCATTTAGCCGGGACACATCAATACGTCAGCCGCTGCCCAGGATGTTTTGTAATATACCATAACCTCCTCCATCACGCCGGAGTGTTGCGGAGCGAAAAAACAATGTTGTACAAGGCTACTATTCTGGAACATCGGTTTAATAACGCTTTTCAGCTGTGCCACAAATGAGGACATCGATCCTGTTTAATTATAAAGATTAGTCACGCTTCCACCTTAGACACGGCCGGATACTCGAAGAGCATTTTACACCTCGGAGTCATTACAAAGATATCTACTCCTGAGAAAACGAAAAAAAAAAGAAGACAACAGACCTGAAGCTACAACAATCTATACTCTCTTTTCTTCCCTCTCTTCATTTCCCTCCACAGCTCGGATCGCCCTCATCCCCCAGAGGGAGCTGTTCCTGGCTCACATCTCCTGAGCCAAATGAAAAACGTCCACCTGCAGAGTGCAGGTGGCGGGAGTCTCTCGCTCCGCGTTTATGCAGGAGATCTGGTTTTGGATCTGCTTGGAACAGCAGAACGCAAGCTTGGTGGCAGGTGGGGTGGAATGTGCTCAAAAAGCCTTCAACACATGGGGGACCACAAAGTGAGGAGCGTGTGAAGTCCATCTCCGAGCGCACGCTTCCAGGAAGCTCTGCCAGCCGCTCCTCGGCCCTGGTCCCTGCGCCTGAATTGTAAAAATCTTTGGAAGGCGAAAGTTGAAGCTGGTGCGGTGTTTGTTTTCCATGCTTCATAAATAGTCATTTTGAAGGGCTGACCCTAAACCCTTTTGTTGACTCTTACCAAACATTTATATCACAAGGAGCCTCCCACATCTCGTATGTTTTCACTCCATGTCTGCAAGCTGCTGGAGGTCCGCGGCTCCACATGCTTCCAACGAATACAAATGTCTCAATCTAAAAATAATACTGAACAAATGCCACTTGAAGGTCAACAAAAGACAACCACTAACATGCAGAAGGGGGGACAGATAATGAGCCAAACAACATAAATTGAGAGCCAATTAAAATCCACACTGGCTGCTGTGAGCTGTTCCTCCCGGTGGAAGACGGAGCAAGAACGACAGACGGAAGAGGGAAAAAAAAGAAACAGGGGAGTCTTTGAAGGGATAGAGTGACTTTCATCTGTTCCTGCCAGCTTTGGTGGAGGCTCCTTGCTAGGTAGTATCATCTCCTGTTTCCAATTCCCTGTGAGTTTCATTACATATTCCAGCTATTATTTCAAAGAGGAATTGGGATGAGTGCATAATACTGATGGAGCACATGGCGAGGGAGAACAAGTGAGGAGGAGAGAATAAGATGGGGAGGAAGGATGTGGAGAGGTGAAGGAAGCAAGAATAATGGAGATTGATTCTTCTTCAAATGTATCGTGTTTAATTTTCTGCCTTTACCCTTTCTGATTTAGTTTAATCTCAAAAATTGGGAGGAAATAAAATAATGAAACCTGTTTGATTTAAAACGCAAGTGAATTCCAATTTATTTTTAAAATCATGGCCGAGTAAATTATGAACGTATATCAAATGGTAAAAACTGGATTTAATTTGAGAAGGCTTGACAAGGTGAGGTGTAGAGAAGGTAAAATATCACAACTTCACGTCTCCTCCCTCTGTTACATTTGCACATCATGGAGCTGCAATATCCTGCTGGTGTCATATGAGTTGTGCCACAGTGTGTCAGGAGCCGTTTCCTTCTCTTCTTCTTGTCCCAGCTTTGTCTTTGGTAAAGCACACATAAGGCACTTTCATTAAATCTATTTAATCATTTTTATAATCAAATCAGAGTTGAAGCATTTATTTATTTATTTATTACTTCAGGCAGTCGGTTAAAAGCCTGAAAATATGCGCATTAAAAGGCATGAGGTTGATTTTGTTTTTTTTAAATATACAAAAACCCAAACGAATCCTTGTTATTAGATCCTATCTTCAGAAGCAGGGTGCACATGCATGTGGGCACAGAACAGATGCCACTCTTTGAAACCCTCGCCACCAGCATGGGTCTCTTTCCCACCATTTCCTTTTGTCTTTTTATAAAGTGACTTTATGGGCTCTCTGTGTTTTTTATAATTGTGCCCTGTCTACCCTGCCTGCCTGCCGATGGCTCACCGGAGCACGAGCGCCCATTGGCATTGTTTTCTCTTTCTTTTATCATTAAAAGGAGGAAACAGAAGCAACAGAATAAATTATGAAAATTATCTTTCAGAGGCAAAATTGAAAAGAAACGTGGGTCCAGACTGTTCACAGAATTTACTGATAAAGACGTACCTGTAGTGACAAAGAGAAAAGCTATTAACAGCATTGCTCACATAATGACGATACTATTCTTATGAACCAAGACCTGCATGGGGCCCGCCTCCAGCTTTTAAGTCTTATCCCAAACACAATTGTAATCAGTACCACAGTAGTTTGTTTTGCTATATTTCATTAGAGAACACGAGAAATAGTTCATAACTGTGGACTCCTGCATTTGTGGGGGGGCTAGTAGAATGAATAATTGTAATTGATCTGATAGAAGCACTGTTGGACTGTGTCATCTGATTGTTTACGACAGAAACCGAACCCTGCAAATATGACCTCTCCAATAACAGCAGAAAAGATCACTATTATAATATGATGATAATATTCTTTCTCTGATTAATTTTATACTATACTTTTCAACACAAATTTGTTGGCACGCTGCGAGTATTTTACTCCAAACTATAAACCAGAGTGACTTGCAATTACTTGCTCAAGGACACTTAAAAAGGACAAATGCATGTTGAAGGACACGATGGGAGCTGCTATGAGGAGTGCACCTAAGACAAGGGAATATCCTGGGACAGGACAGTCTATCAATACAGGCGCAGGCTGCTCTAACCATTAGTAAATCACAGAAAGCAACGCCCCCTGCTGAGTAATAATTCATGGTTTTCTGGGTCAGTGGAGAAAAGAGAGTCTTCTTTCATGACGTGCGGAAAAGAAAGAATAAAACAACAGTGGCTCCAACCCAAGCAAATAAAAGGACTGATAATAAAATCTGTGTGGAACAATTAGTCTCCATCTTAAGTCAAAGTCCCACCGACCACCGACCACCAATCTCAACTGCTACTCACTCACTGCTGGCTGCAGGACCGCCTCACTGCTACATCCATTCAATAAGGAAGGCTGTAATGAGTAGCGGGTCCGGGATATTTGTCCCCGACTTGACAGCTGCCCTGGTTAACACCACTGCAGGCCGCAGGGTGGTCTCATGAGGAGTGCCGAGGTGCCAAGGTGTGATAAGAAAGAAGACTGCCAGGGCACAGTGCAACAAATAGGTGTTTTTGAAGGCCAGTTTAGATTCTAGGACAGGTATAATCCTACAGAGGCCGTTCAGAGTGGATACTTGTGCCAATGATGTCATGTTTATTCAAATTCCATCAGTTTCTTCCCAAAAACTTTGAAGGACTTAGATTTGTCCCAAAGGCAGGGTCACTTAACTATTTAATTGCAGAACGAACAGAAGTTTCCTTGGAGGTTTAGAATGCAACTTCTCCAGCAGAAACATCATATCTGTCTGTATCGTATATTTAGTAAAACATCAATACCGACAAACATATATAAAGATTTAGTTTTGTTGGAGTTGTTTGTGGGGGGAGCACAGACAATGGAAAAGGGCAAGGACAACTTGAAATATGGAAAGAAAGGGGGGGAAAAGGGTGGAAGGAAAATGTTCCATCAATAGAAAAAGGTAGAAAAGAGAGAGAGACAGAGAGAGGAAGAACAAAATCATAGAGGGTTGGGAGCGGGACGAGAAGAGACAGACAAACACAGAAAAACAGAAGGAAAGATGAGGGGGATAAAAGAAGCACGAGGAGGGGTCGGCATGGATGATTAATTTCAGAAAGTGCCTGAAGCCGTGGTCTGCCCACCCCGGCCGCTGCTTTGTAGCAGCTTTGCCATGTGTGTGCCCCCCCCCCTGCAAGTCCCATTTGTGTAATTCAATTAGTGTGCTCCAGCGGGCCTTGATTGATTTGTTTAGGCGATCAACAAAATGGCCGGCCAAGTCTCACTCTCTCTTTCCCTCCCTCTCGCTCCTCGTGCAGCCCACTCAGGCATGCCCGGTGGCACACTGTTTCCTTTCCCTCCGTTTTATCTCTCGTTTTCAGTTTGTGTCGCTCATTTGTTCCTCATTTCTCATCTCCTTTCCCGTCGATTCCCCCCCCCCCCACTACCCTCTTATCCCATGCACCGCTCGCTGAAGCTCCACTACAGCGCAATTACAAGCCAAAATTAGCACCTCCCTGTATAAGTGGATACGCACTTGAAATAATAACCTTTCCAACCAAGCACACTTACTGTTGTGATTCAGAGAGCGGCTGCTGCAAAAAAACATTAATGCTAGTACAAATATTTATATTCAATATCATAATATTACTTTTCAGGGTTAGAGTGAGTTGAATTGAGAGATACATTGTGCTAGAAGAGCTGTCACGCCTCATCTGTCCAGACATGAAAACATCAAGCAAACTACACAGTAAAATCCCATCTCCCTGACTTGTGCTTTGTCGAGTTTTGCAACCAAAATCAATCAATGTACCCTCAGTTCCAATAATCACACAAATAGAAAAAACAGCCACAGCACACTCAAGTCCGGACTTGCTGTTTTCTCTCTGTGCGCTTTCGGGCTGTCACTCGAGCACGCGCTCTGTCACCACCCCAAGGTCACCACACAGTGATCGCACCAGCATGGGGCGCCACGTGTGATGCCGCCGTTGTCAGCGCCCATCTGGTGGTTTGTAACGCTCTCGTGAAATCAGTAATGAAGCAGGTAGGGAGTCCAGCTACCTTTACACCTAGCGCCTACCTCCAGGCCGGCACCTGGGTGGTTTGGAAAGCTAAATGACTGCAACCTTTTTTTACTTTGTATGACTCACGTGGAATGATGTCGAGTGACTCAGCAGCATGTGTTACCTACAAATCCAAAAAACTCAACTCTCTGGAGTGGAAGCGTGCACTCAGATGAAAGTCTGCATTACTGTGTACATGCGCCTTGAAAACCAAGTACTCATGTCCTTCTCCTTGATCTCAATTACATTACATTGCATCTCTCTCCAGCTATGAAATTGGGTTTCTCTTTACGTAAACGCCATGTACTCCTGAAGGTGCGTCAGTGGTGGCATGTGCTAACGCGGGACGGGAGAAATCCCCCCTTTTCAGGACGTTTATCTCATTATGCAAATGCTGAGTTCATATGTCACGCCAGCTTTTGTAACGTGTGATTTATGAGATATTTTCGCAGGGAGGGCTGGGATGTGCAAGTCATGAGTGAGGGGCGCTTAAGGAGCAAAGTGTATGAATTCAGTCCGTTGATGGATTGAATGTGTGTTTTGTGAGAAATGGTTGAGGATGGAGGATATTAACCTGACTGTTGGAGCTCTATTGTGGAAAGGGATAACTTCCTTTGCTGTGTAATTGTGAAATCAAAAGAATTGATTCCATCTCCTTGAACACGGGGACACACATGGCAAACTGAGATATTCACTTACCTGCTCAGCCTGTTGAATAAAAGCATTTTGCAACAAAGACACTGAACCAAAGTGAATCAACTGGGAGGGAACGCTTCAGCAACAAAAGCCTGGTGGATAATTATAAGTGAAAGTTAAATTGTCCGGGGAAATGAAAAAGAGAAGATGAATTATTTTGACGAAGCCTTTGCATGATTCCTCAGAGTCACAGTCCTCTACCATCGTTATTCACGTCCCACCTTGATATCTTCATAAAAGATGGTTATGCAGTGGAAAAGTAAATATCTTAACCAGTCGGCGACACACAATTTGATTTGCTCAGTGGTTTTCTGACACTGATTCGTGGGGAGGAGATCGTTGGAGGGCACAAACACATAATTCCCACAGACGTGAAAGAACTGCACATTAACAATGACATGGGGCATTGGAGTGTGAAACACACACAGTATGTTAACGCTCACAAACAACGTGTACACAGCGCACGGAACACAGACACAGATGAAATATTAGTAGAAATGGAAAAAGGGGTTTGTCATTTATTTGAAGAGGAAAAGCCCACTTGATATCCCACATGTTTAGTCAGTTGGGTGGAGTTAGGAGCGGTTATGTCTGGTTATGTGTCAGTTTAAGTCTTTCTTTTTTTCTGTTTCTTTTTCTGTGATGGTTAAACGTCTTACCTCGAATCGGGGTGCCCTCTGGAGGAGACACAAAAACGAAGACACAACATCAGTTTAGTTCAAGGTTAATGTTAGTAAGAGTTAGAGGAGTTATTTGGGTTGGAAGGTGGGTCACTGGCACTGGATTATCAAGCCATTAATCTCTTCTGGAGATGGGGAATTTTTTTTCGTAGAAAGAAAAAGAATACCTCTCATTGCTGGTATCACAAAGGAATAGGAAGGTTTAAGTCTGGCGCACTCCACTGCCTTATCGTACATTTATTTCTCTCATTTGCTGTTGAGAGAGGAAACAAAATGCTTCATCGACGGAGCTGAAGGTGCTCGAGGTCTTGACTGGAGATTTATCATGACTGCAACTTGGGGTGATAAGGCAGAGAGTGAGAGGTTTGACCTTAAATTGACGCGGATTGCTCCAGTGGCATAAGCCCTCTCCCCGTCAACTGACCTCAGATGAGAGGTCAGTAAAACAGTTAAGGCATCACTGTTCTACACTGGGTATCTACATTAGGAAAGAACAAACTTGTATCCAAGAGTATCCACTGATGTTGGATTTCAGGCTCAAGCTTCAGGCAACCACAAGGAAAATGAAATAGATCGAAGCTGTTCTTCATCCTACAAGTCGTAAACCTTCTCAACTTGGATAGACAGAATCTTCACTTCCAGCATCATCCCTTCCTCCCTGTCTTCTGTCTCCTTCCACTGTTTTGTTTCTGTCTGAGTTGTGTATGTCTCTATTCTTTGTTTACCGTGGGTCTGTATTGTGTTACATGCCTGACTCCGAGCCAAATGTCTCATTAGGGACAATAAAATATTGAGCTTATCCAGTAGGTGGCTAGTGGGCTTTATAAGTGTAGCCAAAGTTGTTGCTGGAAAATAAAATGCATCCTTTAAAGACAGAGCTCAGGGTGCGGGTAGGCGAGCCGGCTTAACTCCTACCACGTCTCTGCCAAACATTAAAACTCTGCCTCTGCACTCCCATTCCGTCTCTCTCTCTCTCTCTCTCTCTCTCTCTCTCTCTCTCTCTCTCTCTCTCTCTCTCTCTGTTTTCTAGCAGTTTTTCCATTATCCTTTTTGTTTTGTTACTTAATCTGTTCTTTCTCTTCATCCCGCAGTCTTTTTGTTTTTCGAGTCCCCGTCTTTTAAATAGTTCCTCCCTCTTGCCTTCCTCTTAGTCTCCCTCTCTAAATCTTAGGATGACTCACGGCAGCACCGTGCCCTTGGCCATCCCTTGAGAGTGCCAGCAGGGTGGCGCCGATCCAGGAGAGGTGCCCTACTTAGCAGAGACAGCCTGCAGGCACAGAGCTGAGGGTCAACGGCGTGCACTTTGAGCCCAACACTACAGACCCCGCCCCCCTGTGTGCATGCATACACACCGCCTTTGCCCACGACAACATATGCCGGCCCTCCTGCAAACTGGCTGCAACAACAACGACGAAACAACGCCAAACTCTTCCAGGAAACCAAAAAATTAAATCAACATATCCTGGTGTTAAGTGGAGCCAGCAATTTCCATATCCCACACAGTGCTTTACAGCTGTGTTTGGGTGTCTAGGTAGCAGGGAGGGCATTCTCAATATCTCCTGGTCTGATTGTTGCTGCAGCTCTGCAAACAGATGCATCCTTTGTGATACCAGAAGAAAGGAGGCTATCGCTGAGTTTGAAGTTTTGCCTGGTTTGCAATGCACCAACATGGACTAATCTCCTTTCTGTACTGTTGCTGTGTGCTAAGTTGCACTGTGCTCTTATATGCATTTCAAATTATTAAATATTGTATGTGGTTGTAAGTTTACGATGTGTGATTATCAAGATAAAAGATAATGCTAAAAATGACAATATCGTTGATGTTGATTCTTGACTACCTTACAGTCAAGACTTGTGTACTCCCAACCTCTATAAGAATATCCTCATCCATAAACAGTCCTGTATATGCAAACGTTTACCACAGTGATAGTTTAGAGCCATTGAGAAACCAGGCAAAACAACAGTGACATCATTTCTGCCGTGATTTAGGAGACCACATAATCATAGGTAATCACAAGACAAAAGACAACAGGGCTCTGGGAGGGTTACGTTGTTATAGAGTTAGAGTTTGATTAGAGGCTGCAGGAAGCTGGTTTATTTTGCTTTAGCTGAGATGAATTTTAGTTGGGGGGGGGGGTTGAGAGGTTACTAGTTAGGTTAGGTTAGGGTTAAGGTCAACGTTAGGTAAAGGTTAGGGTAAGGTTTAGGTTAATAAAGCAGGGAAGGCCATCGCGAGGGCCTTATAAAGTATTGAGCGACAAAAGAGAGATTAAAAAACAGACGAGGGAGCAAAAAGGAGGATGACGGGTAAGAGACGGAGGTGGCCGAGGTCAAAGTCATTGGTTCAACAAAAAGACAGGATAATGAAAATGAGAAGGAAATGGGGGCTGAGGTCGTTGGAACTTTCTGAATTTGAATAATAAAGCAGCACGGAGAGATAAAAATAAACCTTAGCCGAGGATCTGACCTGGCAAACTGTGTCACAGAGTCCAGCCAGTGTTCAGATACAATGGAAAATTCACCTGTATTACAGACATGCAGCCTATGGCCATAAGCTCCCCCTCTAAGCTTTGGTCAGTCATGGGTTGATCAGCTTAGTGTGACTGTGACCTAAATATACCTCACCAGGCCACAGACTTCCACACATTATCAATGCAGCATTATCCGCCCTACACAACATCCCAGCTGTTTTGTTAAACAACCCTCTAAATATATTAAAAAATATTATCGAAGGATGTCGTCTGGCTGGAGGCAATCTGGCCCGGGATGTGCCATCTGCGTGTGAGGCGGACAGGGTTGCGTGATTGGCCGAGTCAAAGTCTGACCACCCTCCAGAGGGCGTCTGGCTGACCTTCCCGTCACCGCAGACGCCCATCTGGGATCCTGGTGGTGCCGCAGCAGGTTTCAGGGAAAACTTGGCTGTTGTTGCCACATCTGCAGAGGTCCTTGACGCTCCCTGCAGAGCAGCTTTGATGCCAACAAATGTGAGCTTTTTCTTTCACAGTTTTGGATCAAGTGCAGCTTGGCTCCTCTTGATTCAGATTGGGATGTGCCTATACGGTAAATATGTGTGATTAAATGTGCCATCTTCAGAACCTTTACATTAAGGACCTTGATATTTATTTATATGCAGCCTCCAGTCTCTTTGGCTTCTAGTTAATTTGTTCTGCCTAACAAGGCCAGTGAGGGCCTGGGGTCTGCAGCCACAGGGACTTGGGGAAAAATGTCAGGCTCCCTCCACACCTCTAGATGAGCTCCTTAGGGGATCCACATCCAAATATCACTGCCCCGCCAGCACAGCATGATTTGGCACATGGGAAGCAGCCAGTCAGCTACTCAGCTCCCAATCTAAACCAAGGCCCCATTCAGACCTGGTATTAACATCTGTCTCGGGTGATCCGATCAGAAGTGGACAGCTATAAGTACAGGTCAGGTCACAGCTGGCACTAGCATGTGTCTCCACGTGTGTCTCAGATCTCACTTCCCAGCTTTACATGCACATGCGTTCTGTTTACGCATATCGAATGTGGTTGTTTACCCAGTCTGACTATGAAAGACGAGTCCGTTGTCTGTGTGTGAGAACGAGGCAAGCAGCAGCTGAGCAAATCAATGTGTTGTACACAGCGCTGCAATGAAATAGGATTTTACTCATTTGAAATAGTAGGGAAAAAAACAGTAAATCAATACGGGGCAGTCAATGATATTGTGGCTGTGGCCACAAATCAATCAATGTATGTGAAACACTGAGAAGTGGAAAAGTATTTCTGGTTCATTATGAAACTGTAGCAGGTCAGCTGAGCAGGCTGCTTTAGTTTAATGTGGCCCATGTGTTCACGCTGTGGCCACGTGTCCCTCACCACCTCCGAATGTGGTCTCGATCGGAGAGATCCAATCTCAAATGTGTCTTTGGAGCTCTTTACAGCTGTATCCAGCTCTTTACTGTGGACAGGTTTTACAGTTGGTGAACTAGTCCCTATACTTTACCCTGTGTCTATGTGAGAGGACCCATCAGTCTCACAGTTTCTCCTTTAGGCCTAAGAGAGTGCCTGAAGCAACTGAGCAAACAGGTAGCACACAGAGACTGTCAACAGCCATCTGACCAGTGGAAAAATTGGAAAAGGCTGACCCAATAACTCCAACCTTTTGTTTGGGGGATGGCATTTATCACTGTGAAAAAAAGAACAAATACTAAAGCCTGGAGAGCCAAGGCGGCTGTTTGAAGCACCGAGGACATGTGAATATGGCAGCCCAGGGGGCTCCAGAGTGTGGGCCTCTTTCTCACTATCATAAATCCTGCCTTGCTGCTGAATGTGCTTTCCATCAGCAGGACCGAAGGAAAAAAGGGCAAGCCCCCAAAGTTTGCGTTACCTTACGAGAGCCTCGCTGTTGAAACAAGGGAAAGTAATTTCCTTTTCTGCCCTGCTATGTACACAAATAGTAAACTGTAAGTAAAACACACCCAGCTTAAAAATGGCTGGGTGTATTTTTACAAGTAGTTCAAAAAGTCTGGAGGAGCACAAAATGTGGCCAAACGTAACTATCACTTGAGCCCTCACCCTGCAGCTCGGGCGGCAGAGCAGAGATCTCTGAGGCAACGGGGATGTGGGTCAATTTAGCAAGAGCAGAGAAAGTTCTCCTGAGAAAATATGAGGGTGGACCCAAGCCAAGTGTGGGATTGGAGGGCTGGGGCCACACAGTGGACCTGAAGTGGCCTTCACCTGGAAAGGATTCAAGATTCCTTCAGACCCTATCAGTGCTTTTGGCGCTTTCCGAGGGTATGTTTGGACAACAAAGCTGTTATTGTGAAAAGTAAGGTTCAGCCATTTATACATTTCAAGGAGAAGCCTGAAATACTTTGGGGCGATGACTGCACAGAAAACAATTGTCTTGGATTCAAACAGAGTCCAATTATTTCCTCAAAGCCTGCTGTCTTGCAACACAGCGGAGAGGAAGAATTAGATGTGACAGGGTGCATCAGCAGTAAAATCTGGATAATATGGTCAGGGAAAAGGAGCTAAATAAGGGAACAACTGCTTCCAAAGTTTCTTCCCAAACAGTCCAGTAAACTTTCTCAAAAAGGTTCCTAAAAAGACTTGCTCAGCAGGTCTTCAGCACATATATAAAACCGTGCTGATTAGAAGTGGACAGTGATGTCTAACCACCTCCCAGACTCGTGGTGCTGCTTATCCTTGAATGCCTTTCTGCTGTAAGTTCCAACGTGGTGGGGGGTGAAGGAAGATAAAGTTGGCATGAGGCTGAGCGTGGGGGCGAAAGCAAAGTGAAACTTAAGGATAAATAGAAACAGAACATAAATGACAAGTGGAAAAATGGGACGAGAGTAAAGGGAGAGCAGGATGCATGCATTTTGGAAAGAAGTTTAAATTATGCCATCTGCTTCAAGGAGAGTGGGTGGGCTTGCTGGGCTTTTCAAGACACTTACCAAATGTTTCTGAAAATGACAAAGCGAAGGAGTGAAAGTAAATAAAAAAGGGAAAAGAACAACATAGTTGGTTTTAGGTTAAGTTTGAAAGTGACTGCCACCCAAGAATTAAAGGATTTACAGTTTAGTTGGCTCTCGTGTGCCACCTCAGTATTTCCCATTTCCATAAATCCAGATCTCAGGAATTATGAAGTCTCACGTTTAAAATCGTATTCAACAGAAAATTAATGCATTAAAAAAAAAATCACATTAGCAAATTCTAGTGTTAACTATGAAATGATTGTTGAATTTTTTAAGGTTAGGTTATTGATTTTATTGTTTTTTTATGTTATTTTTTTGTTTCAACTTGTGTTATGGGTCAAAGCCAAATGACACGTGTTGAAGACTCGACAATGTGCACTGAGACACATCAGAGTTTCAGACACAAATACAGACAAAACACAAAGAGAGACTGAAAGAGAGAGAGAGAGAGAGAAACAAAGCAGTCGTCTGTTTTAGTTAGACAGGACACACACACAGAGACAATCGAGGAGGTCATGAAACAGATAAAGACAGATGACACAGAGGTTAGAACAGGCAGGAATCTCACGTTCTTTGTTCATTATTAACAGAGGACAGAATCCTCAATAACCTTTATTGATTTCTTTTAAATGTCTAACATGGTTAAGCTTAAATGCAATATCAGCGCCTTGGAGAGTTATCTGTTGAAGTTGCACGATACCACGATACCACAAAACGGAAAACAGAAAACCTCTAATATTGTGATTGTAGGACCACTGCATGTGTGAATATGCGTCTCAAATGTTTAGCTACGTGACTTAAACACAAGATACAACAACAATGTACAGTAAACCTGTTAATGCTGCAGTTGTTCTTGTCCATTAACACCTCAAATACTATGAAAAGAAAAGTACCTCACACTATTCTTAGACTTGGTTTCAGACTAGATAGTATTCGTTTTTTTACTTTAGCAGGGTAACACTGTATTATGACGTTATCTTCCGACCTGTCATGTGTCAGGGGGAGCAGTGAACCTGAATACTTCAAGATGCCCTGTCGTCAAAATATCTACGCTTATAAACAACTTCTTTAGAAGGAAAAAACCACAGGGCACCTGTAAGTTTAAAGGTTTAAATTATTGAGAAGAAAGCCGGTTGTGCTAAGAAGATGACCAGGAAGGTGCAGATATTAAGGTTATCGCTTTTGGAGTCTCAAATTTGAGACAAAAGCACCAACTGACCGCTTTTACTGACTCGGGAAAACCTGAAATCCCCAGGGCCGATCCCCGATGAACCAAGAAACACAGCTCTCAGTGTGTTGTGCATATTCGTCCTAAAGAGAGCAAACAATCCTACATGTTTTGTGTTCAGAGGGTCTGAAATCGTAAAAGTCAAATGTCAACCTTAGAACTGGGGCACAAACACGACACACATCCAAAGTTAAATGGGTTTTTAGAGAACTGTGCCTTTGCTGCAGTGGGTAAGGCATAAATAACGAGATGACAAATTGATTCTTTTGAATGTACAACTCACGAGGGTCACAGCTGGGGCAGGAACTCAATGGCAACAGACTCTTTATTTAGTGGCGTCTGCCCCAATTTACGTTTGCAGCAACAAATCAAATAGGAGTCATTGGATTTTTTTTCAAATGGTGACAAATCATCGACCTAAAATATCTACCCCTTATTGCCCGGGGCCACTCCAGGGTCTGCCCGTAATTAGCTGTATAATTAGACTTTGCTTTGCTGGGCCTTTCAGTAGAGTTTAATCGATGGGAACAAGACAACATATCCACCACTGAGTTGTGTCAGTAGATCGGGGACTCTTGTTGCCTTCAAGGATGCTTCTTGGATTCTGTGAATCATGTGACCTCATTCAATAAAGTTACGCTCTTAAATGTAATTTGTTATTGCAACACATCCATTCATTTTAGTTAATTATCTATGCCTATAACAACACAATGACTCGATGCTTAAAATTGTTATTTATTATCACTGATCACTTGTGTTGTGGTCATGGATTATTTTTGAATTTTTCTTTGCCCTCAATATTTGATATTTAAATGATTTGTACATCCATGTTTAGGTTGCACATGAATACATATCGCATATATCCAATGACTTCATTTCAAGCCTTAAATTAAATGTAATTTGGGCTCTCGGTCAAATTCAACGGCATTCAGATTGTTTAAAAATATCTATGTTGTCATTCACCTAAAAGAAAACCAAACATTTTAGTTCCTTAAGAAGTTTACATTATGACAAAATGAACAGACAGTGATGTGTTCATTACTAAACAATTTTACGTTTTTGCCCAGTGAAGCTATGAATCTGTTGAGAAGCTTTCAAAGTGTTCACAGTCACACTTATAACATGATTGACCAATTTGGGGGAAAAGAAAGACTTGGAACTGCAGCCACATTAGCTGCAAATGAAAAACCACCAAGTAAAGTATTGATAGAAACGTCCTGGGGAATCAAACAAGTGATTGAGTTATTAAGAAGGAAAAACACAGCAGCAGCAACAAGGGCTTTCCTTACCTGAGCGTAGCTGCTTGATTCGCCCATTACTTGCACTGGGATCAATGGGCAGGAAGTCTTTGTACCAGGTGATTTCTGGGTCAGGGTTGCCACTGGCAGCACACAGCATGGTGGCTGTTCGAGTGCGCTCCACCACTTTCAGTTGGGGGCCCATGTCGATGTTAGGGAAGCCAGCTGGGAGCAGGTCCTCTGTGGAAAGAAAAGGGAAAGAGGGCACATAAATCCTCTGACTAGAAACACCAGCACACTTGGATCTCGTACTTGTGTTAATCTATAAACACTGTTATCCTTGGAGCTAATAATCATGCATGATTGCACAGTCATTGACAGTGTCACAGACGGACAGTTAAGAGATGACAGTGTGCTCTACAGTCATTGTTCTCCCTCTTCAGACTCCCTGCTCTCTGGGGACAATTAGTCCCGTGGGTCAAATTGCCTGACCTCCCCCCCCTGGCTGGAGCCGGAGCAGTGACTCATTCTCAGATGATGAGAGCCGAGGGGGGAGGAACCCTGAGGTGTAATATACATCAGAAGCTCAAGGCCACGTCGCGACTCGGAGAAGATTCACTGAGTAAGATGCTAGCCAGTGGCACAGCTGAGGTCACTGTTCATCTGGAGAGCCGATGACCTCACATCCACTCTGCAGACATCATCCAGGCGTCGCAGACACTCGGGGAGCAGTAAATTAAAAGAAATTAGGGCAGTCAATCGAGTTGCAATTATCGTTGCACTGAAAAAGCAGGGCCAGTGTGTCAGCCTTTGCTAAACAGAAAAGAAGAGCTATTCCGTATTATATTTTAAACCTAATACAGTCAATGAAAAAAGTGATTTTGTCATAATTTTCTATTTTTTGTCAAAGTTGTCTCAAATATAAACATGTCAGTATTTAAAAATAAAGAATGATGTATTCATGACATGACCCTTTCATTTTTTTGTTACCAGAAAAATATTTTTTGGAGATTGTGAGAACAAAAGGGGAGGAGAGGTCATATGTATCCACATTTTGAAGTTTTAAATCTTTAAAATAAAACACAAATACAAGGAAGAACCATAGGGTCTCCAAACTGAGTCCAGACAGGTTACCTCTAACTGAGGCTGACATCAGTGGAGCGCGATGAATATTTCAATGCCAGGTTCAGAGAAGTACAGACATTTACACAGTTTTAAGCTCTGTGCTGTATCCTCTCCATCGATTATTAATGAGCACCCCTGTATAATCTCTTTATACCAAGTTCCCCTGAAGCTCGGAAAAGCAGCGGCGAGGCCACACATCACTTTAGAAACTTCAGGACAAGGCAGAGCAATATGTTCTCACAAAGTCCCTCTTCTCTTTGTCATCAATGATCTATGTATAAGATGCCACAGGAGGTGCAGCTCTCTCGTACCCCTCCAGCCAACTGTGTCTGCTGGAGAAGGATATCTGTGAACACCTGATGTATTTGCAGATGCTGAGGTCTAGCTGTGCTTTGGATCCCAGGGTTTGCAACAATAGGCACAGTCCTATACACAGACAACAGTAATGAGGCTGAAAGCATACACACAGTAAGTGGATTTGAGACTAATAAAATTAGGCAAGTGACAGAGGGAATCTGCCTGAAGGAGCAAAGGAGGCCCGGAAAAGGTACGCGCCCAAACAAACCAGCCGACCGAAACAGCAGTAAACAAGCAGGAGGTATTCTGGATTCACAGAGAGATAATGTTATCGTCTGCTCTGACCTGATACAGCACCGGCAGCCGTTTCTGAATAAATGGTATGTATGCTGGTTAGTTCCCTCCCTTGGAATAGAGGCTGATATTATCTTTCCCCCTGAAGCTTACAGGCTCTGTCGATAAAGGCGACCATGCAAAAATAAATAGATCACTCATCGAGGGAGTGTTACTTCAGGCTTAGCCAGGCTGACTGTGAAGGGGAGCAGGCAACCAATGACACGGGCTGATAGTATCCTACAATTCCCGAGGGGCTGGTCCCTCATAATGGAGGGGCAATTGCATTTATATGATTTGTACCGGGGGTTCTCTGTGATGACAAGTCTTCAAAGGCCAGATACAATCGACACAATCGTGCACTATTGGTCATCGACAACGCTGCTATTCATTTTGCCGAGAGCAGGCCTTGTCACTTAGGGCCAATGATCATCATACTTCAGAGCTATGAGACACATGCTGCAGTTATGGGATGCATTGCACAATGCTTCACTGTAAACCGCTGCCTGTGTCCTGTTTGATATTCGTAACAATAATTGCAATAATTGTTTGACGGTTCCACAGCGTTAACTGCCTGTTTATTATTAAGTATTATTGACCAAAAGGATTAAGGTCTAATAACCTTAAGGGAATATCCATTTTAGGCAGCATTCATTTTACTTCCCCTTTCTGCCACATACTGTTTTCAAAATCCGCATTTCTACGGCAAACAACACGAGTGGACAACCTACATGAAAAGATTTTAAAATCACATTGTCATCACACATTATATACTGTTCTCTGTTGCATTATGATTTAGGAACACAGAGAATTCAGAGCACTTTCCCCCTGTAGCTTAATGATCATGGGTGTAGCCTGACCAGCTGCAGTGCTGTGGAGGAAGAGGTCAGGCTATGGCAAGGCTCCTTTAACCTAAACCCAGGTTTTTTCCCTAACCCTAAACCAGTACAGTTGTCGTGCCTAAACCTTAATTTTCTGTGACCAATCCATAAGATCAACCACTTGTGTCTTGTTGTAGCCATGACGACAAATGTCCACAGTGCCTGCTGTGATGGGGTTGTCGTTCCAGTGCATATGACATATGACCTGTGGTCTTCTCCACTGCTGTAAGATCTATCGCTCACTGCATATGGTAACTGTTAGGTTTTCAAGGCACTCTTCACTTAGAGTTACTGCAATGGCAAACCATGCAATGTCTACTCCATGCAACAGCTGGTTTGCTCAGCACGACAGGTTTGAGTTGACCTTATCTAGGTTTAGAATTTTGTCACTCTTTAAAAAAAGAAATGCTGGCTTGAGTACCGTCATTATCCATAATTGTCTTTAATGTCGCTACACCATTTAATATCATTACACAAGTGACAGGTGCAAAGCCTTTAATCAGCCTCTGGTCAGCTTAGCCTCTGCATGGTTGTTAATCTGCCGACTCGTGCCTGCTGTTGCATTCTGCTTTCTATCATGCTAAGTGTTGCCCTCTTAAAAAAGTCCACACTTTAGACTCATTAAACACGTCTGAATAATCCAATTTCCAGTGATTCCCTCCGACCAACCATTGCTTTTTGCAAATCTAAGTCAGGTATAGTCATCACCGCGCCACAGCTCTACACAAAAGGTTTAGCGAAGCCAATAGGCAATTAGTTTTCACTCTTTCCTAAGCAAAGAGAGTATAAAGTGTACTGTGAATAGTATAACCTTTGAAATCCAACTGCTGTGCCATGCTTTACCCACTATAGCAGAATAATTACATATTATTCACCATCTGCTGCACACACAATGTAACAGTGGGTTATTAAATGTACTTAAGCAGCATGAATATTATGCACGACCTATGCTCCACTCAAAAAGCACTAAAGAGCTGAGGCCTTTTAAGGGTTAAGTGACGAAGGCTTTCTCCACACTCTGACCTACATGACGAACAAAACCTATGACTTCCATACAGCAGTTGGCTATATAGTATTATATGGGACATTTAACCCCTGTGAACACACCGTGCTCCACTCTACCAAATAAGCTACAATGGCAACTGAAGCACTAACCCTGGTGACAGAGCCGAGCACTGGTCAGGAGGCTGTGTGGATTTTTATATTTTCATCCTGCACACAATCATCCATCTCATCTGGGGTCAGAACCTCTGACACAGTGGCTTCAAAGCTACTTATTGTGAGCCATCAATTATCTCAAAGAGCGGAGAGAGCAGCAGTCAAAGAGGAGGAGAGAGGTAAAAACCTGCAGTCAGGTTTTTACCAGGAACTCCAGTGAAGGCTGTGGGGTGCTCCACCATCCCCCGCACCTATTACTCATATTATTATTTTCACTTACTGAAATGATTTAATTTCATCAGCGGCATAATCAGGTTAACTGATTACCCAGCGCCAAAGCACAGAGACACAGGCTTTAAGCAGGTTTGTGCATTAATACCACAGAGGGACTGCCGGGAGACAGACAGAGTGAGAGAGCGGGAAAAAGGAGGAGCAAGAGACGGGGAAACAGAGGTTGGGATTAGAAGCTATACAGTAAGGGCATGATAAACACAGTGGAAGACAATGAAGAATACCAATGGCAAGCTCTCGTTTACTCATAAATCTGGTTTGAATAATCATGTGTTTAAGTAATAAGCATACCCAGCTGCTCGGACTCTAGACAATGAAAATTCATATTCTTTGCACCTACACCACGGCCAGAGCTCCTCACATCAAACTGACAGGCTGGAAACAAGAGGAAGGTGTCTGTGTACAGCAGGGAACTGTACAAATAATACAGCAAATACACTGTTTGTTTACCACTTATCGGATAACGTTTCTAAATGTATCACCAAAGAAAAAAACATGCTCATTTGTTAAGCACTAGTTGGTTGAGGTCGTACTGCTAACATGGTCAGCATAGGCACCAAAGTGTGCCCAGTTGTCACCATAATCACCAATGGGAGCCACATATATGAGGCTAAATGCTTTTTATTCCAGGGACCATATTAGGTTGACTGGTTGGTTCTGTATTTGTCCTGCCTTGCACCTTTCTGTGACATTCCCTGAAATCTATGACCAGCAGAATCCCTGCTGAATTGCTTGAGAAATACACAAAGGAAGACAGGGGAACAGTGATCCAGGGACAGAGAAGAATAGCAACACAGGGAAAATCTAATCACAGTGTCCCTAGACCCAGCAACGAAAGCCCTCTCCGGATAGCCATCTCAGCTGAATAATGGTTATTATACGGCCAGCACTCAACCTCTACCCCCAGAAAGATGTCTTAGGTCCCATTGGTATTCTCCACACCTTGCAAATCTCGCCACCAAGGGCAACATTTAGATCCAAATCTCCCAGAATACAACCGAAACAGTCTGATGAGGCCAGATGAGGAAAAAAAGGAAGAGGGGAAGAGGAGAAGAGTGACACAGGAAGACAGAGACAGAAAGAATGAAAAGGTGAGGGGCAACGAGAGAAGGCAGAAGTTTGCAGCTTGCTTTTTGCCCTCTGGCAAATGCTGGCGCAGCAGGGGGTGCAGGACCTGCAGGCTCCGTGCGACCTTCTCTCCAGAGGCCTTCAGACTCCTGAACTCCCTTTGCAATACACACGCTGTCAGAACTGTCTGTCACACACAAGGGCTGACTGCACACAACTCAGCTCTTAATGCTTGTTACTTCTATCTGATAATATCTGCTATTACACTGTGCACTAAATCAATGCGTCCAAATTTCCACTATATTCCAGTGGTCATTTTTATGTACTGTCTATCCAATAACGTGACTGTACAAAGACTGATAGGACCGGTAATAACTTTATGGATTTTTTGTCGGTTCATCAACACATCAATAGACCACCTCGATTTTTTCCGGGTCTGCCTGATGGCCAGAGCGATTAATACAGGTTTTGTTGTTCCTTTGGTCTCACAGTGAATAATTTACATATGTTATGTTAAGGATATCACATAAAATAAAGGGTCAAAGGTTACGGGGCTCAAATTGTTTTACTTTAATATTTCAATCTACTTCAAAGGCTGAGAAATAAAAAGGTTTTAGTGAATGTCAAGTTTTAAGAGGGCGACTCAGGTCTTAATGGGCTCAGAGTTCTTTGTTTGGCTAGTGTTAAAGATGAATTACTTATTAGCAAATGTAAAAAATAGTTTTGCTGCTCCACATTATCCCCCATTCAGTGTAGAAAAAAGATTTTCATCGTTATTTACACATAGAGGAACATGTGTTTCAGCTCATTAGACGACTTCCTAACAAGCGTGTCCACGGGCCTCTGCTACGTGAGCTGTCACGCTGTCTTTACCGATGAGTTTTAATGCTGGAACCCACGGTACAGCCTTCGATAGAAGAAAAAGCAAACATACAATACAGGCTGTTTCCCTGATGTGGTGAGCCACCGTGATAGACACGGCGCAGACAAGAGAGGGGAGTAATTGCAGAGGACAGCTCTTACGATCCCCTGCCTCTGAGGGGCAGGGGATCGTAAGAGAGGTGGGGTGAAAAATAAAAAACACAAGACGGGGGGGGGAGGTAAAAAAATCTGTTTATCCATCTTAGCCGGTGGAAGTTTATCGAGTTTCCTCCCCCTCTCGCTCTCTCTCTCTCCCTCTCTTTCTTGTCAGACTCCTGAGGCGTCCAGGGTAAGACAGGCGAACTCCAGGGGAGACAGGAGATGAGGCCGGGGCCATTAAAGGAAGTGCCTCACTGTGGAGAAACGTCAACCAGTCAGGTCTAGTTTAGTGGTGGGTGGCTTTGAGTGTGCGGTTCTGTAATGTAAGTGTGTGTGTGTGTGTGTGTGTGTGTGTGTGTGTGTGTGTGTGGGTGGGAGGGCGGGACTGTGTGAGGTGGGCACCTTGAAACCTGACGTCAGTTTACCACAACGTGCAGACCTTTTCAAATGGGAAATGCCTAAATTGTTTTGAGTTGAGAGCTGTGCCGAATGTGATATTGATCATCTCATTTAATCACGAGAGCTTAGCGTTATTCTCCTACAACCTATGGCAACCTTAAACCAAGGTAGGCTGAGGTATTATAGACATGTTTAGCCCTGTTCATGCATGCCATCTACTACACTCAAATATGAACATTCTGAAAAAATTGAATATTCTGAGGACGTTGAAGTATTTTGTAACTTTAAATTTTAGGCAGCCATATCAAAGATGCAGATTCTTCAAGGTTCTATGTTTTTCTTAGACATCATACACAGCCGTCTGTATTCATGAACAAAGAAAAAGTAAGAAATTAAATGTGTTCACAAAAAAAGTACAGTTACTGAGACAATGCCGGGTTTCATAAAAGACATGAAGGGCAAAACTTAATTTGTGCAGCTTTTTACAAGACCAAAATAGCTTGAATCCTGTCTGATGATGTAGGTATGCAGCATGATTTTTTATTACACCTAATGAGGAAGTGCACTGCGGGGTGCTCTTGTGCTGCAGCATTAGGCGGTCAAGTCGGAGGTGTACAATGGCGAAGCAAGTTTTATAATTTATCATTTTAACTGTCGATCAATAAGAATTCTAATTATCCCTAATGTGAATATTCTTCATCAGTGCTGAGTGTGGGGAAAATGTGACCCATTAAAAAAAGCACTGTCATGTTGGAAAATGGGGGTACTTCATCTCATTGATAAAATCACTGCTTTACACATATATTTGTAACTTCAGCAATTATAAAGTCTTGGGTTTGAGAAGATATATGCGAACAGGGCTTCTCTGCGCCAGAGAATCAAGACTTGGTGGAGCAGGGACTCTCTAAGCCTGCTTAGCACCAAGCGTCCAAAACAACAATGCATTGAGCTGCTGCACCATACCATTCCTGCCAAAGCAACTAATCTAACCAAAACGAACGCCAGCCCCCCCCAAACAAAGACTGGCAGTAACTGAAGGGTTTGGAGACCGGCGGATGGGTGGGTCTGGGGAGCGAAGTCAAAGACTTTGTGGGCCATTAGCTTAGTGCAATTAAGCTGCTAATGACAGGTTTGGAGGCACCTTTTGTGGGAAGAACGACAATCATGAATATGTGGGGGATATAAATGAGCAGAGGGGGCTAGCTAGACGACGGCCGGGTAATCGCTCGATGTCACTTCGCTACGTAAAGACGACGAGCAGCAAGGGTCACAGAGAACGTGCCCCTCACCAGGGGAAGATAAGTCGTAGTGCTGGATAAATAAGTCACTTAAAAAGATGACGATGCCGAGAGGTTGTGGGCAGAATGCTGATAAGCTAAGGGGGGGTTGACAAAGAGGACCACAGCCACAATTTCCCCGTCATTTCTTGCTGTAGCAGCATTTGACAGAGCAATTGGAGAGTGGTTAAACACAATTCTCTATCAAGATGGAAGGTGCCTTCAGAAAATGACAATATGAGGAAAAACACATACAGTACGCATTGTGCTCAAACAAATGTTCCCTTCGGCTGTAACAACCTCATTCACACAGAGACGTGATGCAAACTCAGAGTACTTCGATGGAAGGGCATGGCAGAAAATGGGGGTCTACGATTTTGGTGGCAAAGGGGTTGATGAGCTAGCGCAACACATGTCAGGAGCACAATAGTGTGGAGACCGACCAGCTGCTGTTCAGTCCAGGTGGATCTGGGCCGCACTCCAGAACAAAAGCTTTGTAATCACAAAGAAATCCTGCATCTTCCAACTGGCCTGACTCCGAATGCTATTTTCCTCATAAATACAATCGAACTTGTCCTTATACCTCACCAAGAGCTACAAGGGTCTAGAAATATTAATTTGCCAAAGTATAAGGCTCCTCTATCTTAGCTGATGTGTGTGCCTCACATAGAAGAAATACTAGTAGCCATACTGCATGTAAAGATTTTCATAGATTTTCCACAGGTGGCCTATGCATGGCACGAAGTCATGTGAGCTCTTCTGATCCTGCAGGGCTCACAGCGTACCCTCTGTGTGGTACACCTCCAGTCACCTGGGCGAGAGGCTCATGGATATGCATGAAGCTGGTGGTCCAGGCCATATCCCCTTGCTCTTCCTTATGCATGAGCTGGACCACTCCAAAGGTCGCCAGTCAGGCCATTTCCACAGGAAACACTGTTATTGTCTGCGTGTCGAGCAAACAGTAACCCTCACCCTACAATTGTTTGCATTATATTTCTGCACGTAATCATTGTATTCACTTCCATGTTTTATCACCTTCTACATGTTTATTTTTCAAGTATAATATTCCAAAATGCAAATACTATGATTCATATTAGTATGTTCGTTTTGTTTTCTTCCTAAATGAATTACGCATGACATTATGAGCAATCTCATGACCAGATGGACCAATTGTCCAACTGCACATTTCTATGAGTATCTGCTTGACCAGAATTGCAGGGGAACTGATTTACATTTTTTCAGTTATCCAGCAGAATCCCATGACACCAAAATACTGGCAGAGATTTAATGAGATATAATGACAAGGAGGCATTATAGAAGGGAGTGCAGCCGGGGAGCTTTAACTGGGAACCAGATGCAGGAAATCCAACCTCTAATTTCACAACTGATTCGCATTGAATTACATGTGCATTTCTACATATTAATGGACGTATACCAAAAAAATTATTTTCATTGTTTCAGGTTCCAGGCATGGACAATGGCTGTTTGAGAGAAGCAGAGAAAAAGAACAGATGGAAATGATCTAATATGGGAGGAAATGGTTGTTTCTGCCACAGGCTGAATCACCAGGTGAATCAAACCAGTGAACACTTTTCATTGTAAAAACGTCTCAGAGACACTAATCTCTCAATTTAGTCTCAATGGCCAAGGAGATGGCCAATTTACTCAGGCCATCTCATTGCTGTGACAAAGGATCCATTTATATGGACTTACTAGCCAGTAATAAACCAGTCGGCCAAACCTAAGCCAGTCTCCTGCCTCCCCACTTGCTTTTTTCGCCTCTTCATTCTATATTTTCTTTACTCCACCCTGGTGCTGTATATTGGCTGTGGTCAGAAGTCCACAGTCGGCAGGGTCACTCTCCTTAAGCAGGAATTATATGAAATTGATGGCGAACAGTTCAGGAGCCAGCCACCCGTGGCTAGAGGCTACTTCCTTCCACTTATCCCGCTCCATCAGGAACCACCTATTTTCTCTCTTCCTCTTCCTCCTTTATCTTTTGTGCTTCCACTCAGCTTGTGGTCCCCCCCGCCCCTCATCCCCCAATCACAAACGATTACTGCATTAAAGGTTTTGAGGATGAAAGGATTCAGACGTCATAAATGCTTATCTTGGTGAATTTTCTCTGGAAGAAGAATGTTTTTCCATAATAGTACAAGACAGATTGCAGGAGACGAGTAGGTATAACAAATGCTAATATTTACGTATGAAGCGGAACAGAGGGAAGAGAGATGATCCATGGTAAGGAGATAACTAAGATAAGCTGTTTTCAGACATGAAGTACACACAAATTGGGTCCAGATATTTTCCGGACTTTGCCTTTCACATATGAAGAAGATTGTTTGAACTAGAATTAAATTCAGGTGAGGGGCGGTGCTCCTCATGTGGCGCCTCTTTTTAATCCTGACATATAAGCAGTACTCCAGGTTTGCGTCTTCCATTTATCAAAAAAAAAACTCATCAACCTGCCCACTCGCTGGATTTAAAGTTTCTGCACATTTTACTGTTGTATTGTCACATGGGATCACTTGGAAATTCTCCTGACATTTTACAGGAGGGCTGGCAGGAAAAGTTCCAGAAAATGCCCAAAGCAACTGACTCGGCCATTTGCGATCTCCGACACAGTCCCTCCAAAAAAAATTCACGAAAATGTCTGGATATCCGTGCCTGTCTGTCGGAAAGCAGTTCAATATAAGAGTTGAGAGAAGCACCAGAGTCACATCAGGACAGCAAAGGGAAGAGTTCTGAGCAGAACAACACGAAACTTCTTAAGCCTCCAATAAGATTGAGGGGCATGAGGGCCATGCAGGTGGTCAACATTTGACTATTGATTTGTTGTTTGTGCCAAGCCTGACCTCTCCCATGCACCAATAACACCAATAACAGCTAGAGAATCCTAACACAGCGAGGAGTAGCACCTCATTGGCACTATCACAGAGCAAAGCATGAAATGTGCTGCACTTGTAATTCTCCTCAAATGAAGGAGCCAGATGCAAACTGCACACAGAGAGAGACCCTATGGTTTATCATCTGCAAGTGGAAAAATTGCTGGAACCCGAGTGCTGAGAACAGGTGCTTCATGCAAAAATAGGTTCACGGTGAACAGGTAACCTCCACTGATGGGTGTAGATCTTAACAGCACGAAACAAATGTATTATTTACTGGTGGAAGCTGTGAGTGCTGCTTGGGAATGAGAATTGACTTGTTTATCAGGGACAAGCTGCAGACACAATGCAGTGGGCAAAAACAACTCAGATAGCACACTGCCGGGGCGCAGTGTGGACTTTAAACTCAAATGAGGTGTGTCAGGGGGTTTGAGGCTTCCTTAAAAAAAAAAAGCCTCTGTTCCTTCTCCTCTTTATCTCTGGTGTGCATATAGGTGCTGTGGCCATCTGACTGGCATGTTTAATAATGCTGTCCTGGCTAGTCAATAAAGACCGTGAACTGTTGAAGGTTTACCAGGAGAACATATTACAGTCGAGATGCATTTGAATGTGGGAGATGTCAACATTTCAATAAGTCACAAGACTTTCAATGATTTCTGCCTCAAGGCTACAGATATAAAGCCGGTCCCCATACCCGCCTTCTTAAGTAACAATAGCCTCACTTCCTTGAATCTTTGAGTACGACAAAAATAAAACAAGACATGTGCATGTCATTATTTCTTCTTCATCCATTTCCTTAGTCTGGTATTTCAAATAAGTATATTTCTCTATCTCCCTTCTTTTCTTTTGTACTCATCCGCCCTGCCACTATTTTCTGCATATGTTCCTAGTTCTCTCTACAGGTGTTGGAGGCGGGTGGAAGAGGGCAGAGGCTGTACCGCAGAAGCAGACAGACAGGAAGGGAGAAGAGAAAAAGAAAAGCAGCCAGATCTGTTGCTGATACTGCCACTTTTTCACTGTCTCATTACAGAGGAGCCACCGCCTGCCTGCCGGCTGCCTGGCTTGCTCTCTCTTAACTTTGTCTCCCTCTCTCTACAGCACACACATACTCGAACAAGCACACACACACACACACACACACACACACACACACACACACACACACACACACACACTCAGCTGTCACCCATGCATACTTACACACACACACACATACTAGGAAACAAACTATTTCTCTCCTTCTTTCATTAACACCCCACAACACACACACACATACACACACACACACACACACACACACACACACATACACACACACATACACACACACACACCTGCTCATGTTTCACCGTGCCTTATACATTTTTCATCCTGCCTTCCCCCGATGCCCTGGACTCACCTTTTCCTCTAAAATAAACTCAAAAAAAAAGAAAGAATTACCCTTCGGCACCATATTAGCACCCTGAGAAAAGACAAGAGGAAAAAAAATGCGAAGACTAAAAGTCAAAGAAATGTTGCAAAAGAAGAAAACTTTGTACTTTGTCTTTCTCGAGCATTTGCGAGAAAATGTAAACTGTAGTTTTAAGAGGTTATAAAAAAAAACAAGGGGTCAGGAATGAAACCCGAGGGGAATATTTCACAAATCTGAATGTGTTTTTGAGCTGGAGCCTTTTTGAAACACACAGGGAATACTGATGAAATAAACAGCAAGGAGAAAAATCTTTTTTTCTCTCTCTATATTCCTATCATCTCTCATCTGTCCGTTGCTCTCTGTCTCAGCTCAGGCTCAGACTTTCAAAAACACAAACCAGTTTTGAAGTCAGATTGCATCACACACACAAAGGGAAATCTCACATTTATCACATTCTACAGCACACTCACACGACAAGTTGTGTTGATGAGAACAGATCATAATTGTGTTCTAGCTCATACCTGGTGCTGGGATCTTGCTCAATTTTACTAGTGTATTTTGCTTTACAGCTGAGTCATCATCCTAGTGTTTTTTAACCAATTCTTAAATCGTTTTATACCTTAAAATAGAATGTAATGCAAAATATTATTATATAGGATGCTCTCTAGTTTTCCATCACAATGTGAATTTGTATTCCATTGCTCAAAATGTGATGGAGAAATGGTCGCATCACTGAACGACTGTCCACAGTGATTGATCACCATCCGCTTGCAGCTGTCCACTGCAGCACCTTCTTTCTCACAGCCACTGAAACACAACGAGACCGGACAAGTGGAGACAGGGAGAAGGAGAGAGAGAGAACGACTGCAGGGAGGATGAGAGGAGAGAGCCTCGACCATAATGGGAGTGATACTGGGTCAGAAGATCCAAAAAATGGTAGATGGTCCATGAAAAGCTGGAGCCAGTATCCTTTGGGACATTGATTGTGTTCGAACATTTCCTCCAGTTCTTCTTCCCTCGTTCTTCTCCACACTTTTTCCTCCATCTCATAATTTTGACCATGTCTGCCCCACTGCCCTCTGGGTAATAGTGGGCGCACTGACCTGACCAGCACAATGTTGCTCTCTGGCAGACGAGTGGAGTCTCCAGTTTATTTTAAACTAGCAAGTGACACTGATTTAATATCAACATACATCTACAGTAAAACATATCGGTGTTGTCTTTCCCACCAAATGTAAAGTAACATAAACAATCCATATCTCAAACACAAACTGAGAGACATTGAAAGAGACCGTGAAATTTAGCTTGACAAAAAATTATACTTAACAAGAAGCTCTCACGAGAAAAAAAGAAAGGGGGGGGGGCGCTGTGGATGAAAACCAGGCTTTGAAACCTGGCAAACCCACACACCAACAGAGAGCAGGAGGATTGGATCGGTTTTGGAGAAAGCGATGAGAGAGAGAGAGAGAGAAGAGGAGGTTTGATTGGTTTCACCTGGCTGGGACCGGCAAACGAAAATAAACATGTTGCGTGTGTGTGTGTGTGTGTCTGTGTCTGTGCGTGTGTGTGTGCATATCGGTGCACACAGCTGCAAAAAGAGGTCACGGATGGGTCTGGTATTATGAGGCAAGCATTCATATGTAAGACAGACCTGAGAGCTGAATTGCATGCACCTGTGTGTGTGTGTGTGTGTTAGTGTGTGAGGTTGTGTGTGTATCAAAGGTGACTCTCTGCTAACTTCTAAGTTCAAACGTCTCAGAGATTTAAGCGAATGTTTCTTCAAAAAGAAAGATCACAGCTCCGTGGCTTCACCAGGCAGCTTGAACTCCACCAACAGGATTATTCTGCCTGGAGAGCCGCTCTGCCTGGCTCTGATCCTGTTGATGGGTTCCCCTAACACCACGATACACACATCATATTGACAACTCTTACAACATTTGAAGAAAATAAAACAGAGCAGCAGACCAAATCTCATCAATCAGGGTTTTCCCTCCTCTGGGAGCCTCGGGGGGGGGGGGGGGGGGGGGAATCTATTTGCAACAGTAATGGCAGGGGCTAAACACTGCAGCAGTCTCAGAGACAAGCACACAAACCGGGGTAACACCCCATGATCCCCTCACAGCAGCAGGAGCTGACACTTTCCCAGTGGCAACGCTGCCTTCCTGTTGACACTCGATACACTTGCCTGGAAAATACAGGCAGATTCTCCAAATTCCCATGATATGAAAAAAAAACTAAAAAGACCACAAAGCAAGCTGTAAAGTTGTGTCAGATCTCAAGAGTACACTTCATACACTTGTCAGTCCCTCTCCAAGGACTCCCAGAGGACTGTGTGCAAAGTCTCAGTGCAGCCAGATGGCCCCCGTCTTAGGTATTCAGCCGAGGCAGTGAAGCAACAGCCAAGGAGGTGTCACAGACGATGCTAAAGGCAGCCTGCCACCAACACACGCACCGGAGACACACAATCACACACAAACACACACCAGGGACAACAGAGGAAGAGTTGAAACTGCATTAACACAACTATGAAGATTGGGTTGAAGGTTTGTCTGTTTTTTGTGTATGAATAAATGTCTGAATTTATTAATTACCTCCACTAAGGAGGTTATGTTTTCACCCCTGTCCGTTGGAAGGATTTCCACAAAACATGGTGGAATGATGCGCTGCGTGTCAGCTTGTGCTTCTGAATGGGGGGGCGGATTCTTTACATCCCTTTCTTTAACCTTGGTAGCATTGGTAACATTATGTTTTTTATTATGTCGTTTTTTACATTCTTCAGGTTGAATTTGATGCAGCTCAACTGCATATAAACTATTTGGCCTTGTGCTCTATTGAGTTCCATTCTAGATCTAGCCAGTAAATGTGTATATGTGTGTGTGTGTGTGTGTGTGTGTGTGTCTGAGTGTGTGGTGAATAGTGTTATTGTTAATTTGTTTTCAAACTGCAAGCAGTAACCACATGCTCTCATGGTAGATGAGTGCTCCAGAGGACAGAGAAAGCCGGTACATGCTCCTGTGTGTGTGTGTGTGTGTGTGTGTGTGTGTGTGTGTGTGTGTGTGTGTGTGTTAGCTGAAAAGTGATGAAGCCTTTAGTCTGCTGTAAACTCTTTCAGTATTCCACAGCCTTGTATGTGTTCAGTGACTCTCATGACCTCTTGTTAACTGGTGAACATCCATGGATTCCTTACTGGGATGTATAAGTGATGCATGTTTGTGTAGCTGCATGTTATCCCGTGTGTTTGTTTGTATTTGTCAACATGAATCTGTGGGTTGCGCGTGTGCGTGCAGTTGGATTTTCTTGCAAATGCGTGCCACGGCTCTCCGGCCAAGTCACCCACCGTGGCGACCCATTTTCTGCCTCTCCACATCCCAGACCACAAACCCTCTGTTTACTGCAGATGTGTCCCCGGTGCCTTGTCCCATATCCCATAATCCTACGCCCCTGTTCCAAGAGCCCATGTTTGTCTATTGTCCTCCTCACCTGTTCTACAATGCCAATCGTCCGCAACACCCCCTGTTGTCTGCCTTCATCTCTGGCCAACTTTTCTTCTTTTTTTTGGGGTTGATTTGTTCCTCTGGTTTGCTCCACTTGCATCTCTATTTGCATTCTCTCTCTCCATTGACCCTCATTCTTTTTCTCCCAGCTTCACTTTCCACATTTTCTGCATTTACCGTGAATTAAACTTCATCTTTCTTCAATCTGGTTCTCCAGTTTTCTGCCTGTATCTTTTCCTGTATCCTCCCTAACGCTGCCGTGTTAATGCAGCGGGCTCCGACCTCATTAAAGATGGAAAACTGAGAGAAACTACTGCTCTCTTCCTTTGGCGCTTATGTTGCACCTTCAACCCCCATCATCACTCTCTCATCCCTCCGTCAGCGTTGGGTCTTGCCTGGGCAGGAGAGCGGCTGTCTTCCTCTGGGCTCTCGAGGAAAAACCTCATCAAGCCGATTCCAATATCTTTTTATCCTCCGCCTGCTCCTGTGGACCACCCTGCGTGTGCTTGTGCTCTTTCACACACCTGTGTTCACACAACTGCACATGCTGACATGAACTTGTCTGAGCTTGTAGTATAAAAAAGGGGTCTGCTTGTTCAATATCGTTTTTTTCCGTCCGTCTGTGTGCCCACTGTTTCTTTGTAAAGGACTTTCTGGACTTCACAGCACACTGTAAAAACTAAAATTTGAATTGTGAATAATATGAGTCCTTACGTACAGCGCCAAACTGAAAGCTGCTCATTCAGTGTGACTGAGTTAGTCTCAGGTCACATTTTTCTGTCATAGTCAGACAGAAAACAAGCCTAAAACGAGCTTGACCTGAGCCTGATGTAGACAGACATGTAGGTCAAAATACTAGCAATCATCAATGACCAACCCAATCCGAGCCAAACTGTAATTTCAAAATTTTGTCTATAACCTGTCCATTTGGTCTGGTCCCTAAATGCAGTTATCAACACTCTAATATCTATCCCTCCAGGCAGAGAAGTAAACCTGTGACAAATGTGACCAAACATGTCATTTCAATATATACATGTGCCACGTCTCAATATGTATTTCAACTTTTGAAGGACACCTGAGCCACTCACACCTCCCCTAGCACCCACCAGCGTGCTCTCAGTGCGGGGGGGGGGGGGGATTTGTTGCTAACAATAACTAACCCAGGCTGCTGGGCCAGGCTTCCAATCCCTGCTCCAACATGCATCTGACAGCCAGGAAGGCCTCGCTCGTGTGCTGCCAGCCAGTCAGCAATAGCTCAGCTTCATCCAACCCTGGAAACATGGCAGATGGTGGCAGGAGGGAGAACAGAAGAAGACTCTGAGTGTGAGTGTGTGTGTGTGTGTGTGTGTGTGTGTCTGTGTGTGTGTCTGTGTTTGTGTTAGGCAGACAGACAGGTAGACGGAGAGAAAAGAACGCGGGAGAGTGTGACCACATGCTTGCTCGCCTCTGATAAGCGTCCTCCGTGACCTCTACGCTACAGCTCAACAGATGATGTAATATCTTTGCTGAGAATAAACCAGCGCGTCCAGGAGCCTCTCGGTAAAGGTCCGCAAAGTTCAACCATCATTGATTTCATCGACACATCTCATCCAATTTTGTCGTTTGACACCTGTTTGTGTGCACGAGAGTGTGTATGGTGTGTGTGTGTGTTTGCAGACCCAGCTGTGAGTCGCTGTGCCCCGACTGTATATGCAAGCAATTTTTCATTCAAGGCTCCTTTGGGTTTTCATCACGGGCAAACAGAGGTCCAGCTCGTCCATGAATGGGGAGTTGATTAGTGGCATCAGACTGATGAACCCATGATAAACAGCCTTCACACAGTCCATCTGTTCGGAGTGAATGTGATTCATTTGAGGGCGGTGCAGTGCGCCTGAAATAATCCTCCACATTTTCACATGAATTAGTTTGGCTTCTCTGGTGGCGCTTCATGTAACACTAATGGTTTAGCTTGTACATTCTGAAAAAAGGGTAAAAGAAAGTAAGGGGGAATATTTCATAAAGTTATAAACAAACTGACCTAACCTATATAGAAAATAGATAGAAAGACTTCAAGGTGCAGCCCTCGCTTCCTGGCAACTGCAGTTCAAAAACTCAAGGTACCATGAAAAAAAAACCCTGAGGAGCTCCTGGTTTTCCACCTTAATGATTTATCTTGTGGTTACCCCCCTGTGCACATTGTTTCATATTAATGCAGCACTCACCTCGGATGATGGACAGCTTGGCATTGACGGTGATCTCGCCCTCGCTGTTCTCGGCTACGCATTCGTAGATGTTCTCGTCTCGCGGCGCGCGCAGAGGCTGGATTCTGAGCACGGCGCCGGCGGCCTCGTCAAACTCGATGGTCTGTGGGGGGGGGGGGGGGGGGTGAAGGAACAGGGGTTGGGTTAGACATATAGTGTAGGTGAGTGTTAGCATGGAGAACCAGAGTTAACCAATTTCATTTCCAATTTTCACATTTAGGGTTGATAAGACGTCAGCTTCTCTGTAGAGGAAACCAAAGAGTGAGTTACAAGAAGATATCCTTGAATCAAAAGTACTGTGTTTGTGATTTATAACCTTTGGTCCTAATAAATACAGAATTCTAAGGAAAGGCACACTCTCTCTCTCACACCACACACACACACACAAACACACACACGCACAAACACACACAGTCCCATATCTTTATGTGTGATATGCTTGCTTTTGTGTGTTTTCATCACGAGTTACTTCAAGGAGGTTATGTTTTCACCCCGGTCTGTTTCTTTGTTGGTTGGTTTGTTTGTTTGGAGGCAGAACTTGTTGAAAGGATGCAGTGTGGGTGTGAGACGAGCCCAGATCAGGGGACTTTCTTTAACATTACAAGGTCAGGCATTTTTGCAACATTTACATAATTTCCCAATAATTTATGGATCTTGATGAAATAATTTAGACCTATTAAGGGGACTGACATCTCAAATTAAATTTGATTCAGCTTGATTGAATTTGTGGGGACTGTTGGGCCTTGGCGGAGGTATGTGCTTTTCCCTGAGAGACAGATTTGATCTGTAATTACGCCCCTTCCTTCTTTGTAAAGAATCTTGCTTAAAATAGTTTGGACATGCCATTAACTCAATTTCTTGAATTAAATCAAAATCTTTTTCAACAGTGTCCTCACTACAAACAGTAGAGCTATCTAATAGTGAGCTGTGACGTCAGTGGCTGAGACTGACATTAGATCAGTTCTGACATTGTTTCAGAAACTGGCCGCTGACATATTTTGAGACTTTGATCTCTTTGAAAACTAACATATCAACAGCCATGTGCCCTGCAGCAAGAAGCTGAAACTCAAGACTTGGCAAATGAGTGGAATTTAAATGGTGGGATGTCTAGACCAGTTACCCCTGCCATTTCACAGGGTTTTTTGCTCTAGCCTTAAGAGTTAGAGAAGACGGTCAGCCCGTCTGTCAGTCTCCCTGCAAAGCTCTTCCAACAGCCATCCCTCCTCAGAGGAGCGTACACCATCTCGACGAAGGGTTCACTGCTGAGATCTCTGAGCAAAGCGTGATTTTGAGATACAAGTACGAGTCTTGAGCAGCCCGCTGCTCCCCTGCTGCACATCTCAGAGCTGAGCTGTTAATTAGGCTAAAAACACTGCAGAGCACGGCATCACGATCGATATCAAAGCAGCTGTCTAGAGGGTAGAACAGGAAAAAAAATCATAACAACTTCAAAACCCCTTTACAAATTTTTTATTTCATGCTAAACGGAGGAAAAGAAGCGTCCGTTCTGGCGGGCTGCTTCACGCCCTTGGCTTTGTTTCCCACTTAGCATGCAAGGGAAGAGAACGTACAAACACTACTTGTCTTTTATTTTGTCCTCCGTCGAGATGCTGCTTTTCCCCCTGTTGATGCTGTCGTAATTTTTGCTTTTTAGCCTCCTCCCCTGTGATTGTCTTCATGTCGCAGTGTGTGTGTGTGTGTGTGTGTGTGTGTGTGTGTGTGTGTGTGTGTGTATGTGTGTGTGTACGTGTGTGAATCCATCTCTCTATCTGTGCGCTGCCATCGGCCTTAACAAAAGCAACTTTTTAATTAAGAGACACTGAGCATCAATCAAGACTTTTAGAGATGTCATCTGGGACGCCTGCTGAGAACTTAACAACAAACATCATGAATAACACACAGAAAGACACATTCACACAGACAGAGCCGCACAAAACAAGAATGTGACAACGACAGAGTCAGAGGAGTGAGGGAGCTCTGAATCGTATTAATGGCCGTCAGCTGCAGCTAATGGTGGACCCGCGATCACTTGGAGGTTAACACAGCACGTCTATGAAAAGGTTGGTAGCTGTTGTCCACGACTATTTGTGTAAACTGTGGGTGAGGAAAGCACATGAAAACACCCTTTTCAAAAAAGATTGCGTGGGAACCCATAAGCAACCCAAGACTGCGATGTAATGAGAATGCGGTGCTTGGCTGAATAAGAGCACGCGTGGGCCAAGTTTAAGAAGAGTAAATCATTTCAGCTTCGTGCTTTAGCTGGGACTTTGCAGGGTGAACCGTGTGACGCGAGTTAAATGTGGCTCCGGATCCAAAAAGTGTGACGTGCGAACAACAAGTCCTGCAGTTGGTTAATTACTTTACCTTAAAATAAGCGCTTAAATTTCATTAGAGAACGGTGTCTCCTTCATTCACACTTCATTCGCTCCAACCAAATATTTTTTCACTATGTAACTTTGGTGAGTAGGTTTCAAGGTCCGGCAACACAAGTCTAGATGAGTGACAGTCAGCAGCTATACTGCCACACAATTCAAAATAAGTTGTTAAAGAACAGGGATAGTCTTCAATAAAGAAATCCATTCAAAATATCACAAAACTTCCAAATAGAGTTTGCCATGTTTTTTAGAGCAACATCACTTATGCTTAGGATGATGAGAAGAAATCACTGATTACCTTCTTTGCTTAATCACTCACACTCTGAACCCAGTTGACTCACCCCCTCTGGTATAGTGTTGTAACATAATGTTGCTTTAACGCTCACTGAAACTGATTTTTAATAAACAATTTAATTTCCTTTATTTTATAATTATACAAAATATACTTTGGAATAACCAAGGAGATATTACATTTTCATCATATCCTCGAGTCTCTTGTCACATGACGGCACAGTAGCACAAACAACCTGTTGCTAACCATGAAGGGATGAACTCACCTCTATGCGCTGGGAGTTGACCTTCTTGCCTTTCTTGTTCCAGCTCACCCGGGGCTTGGGGTCGCCTGTCGCCTGGCAAACGAAGGAGACCACGCCCCCTGAGACGCCAATCTGGTCGACGGGAACCTTCGTGAACCTTGGTGGTGCTGAGGAGGGGGAGAGAGAGAGAGAGAGAGAGAGAGAGAGAGAGAGAGAGAGAGAGAGAGAGAAAATGAAAATGAGTCATTAGCACTAAGTGAGAGAGGAATGTTTCACCGCTGGAACTAACTTTGCTCCTCTCAATGCACTAAGGCTTAAATGAGTGTAATTACATCTATGCAAGTCTAGACGTCCACATTCCAATTTGAGAGCATGTATATATATCCACACAAATGTACACACAACAATGTAGTGTTACGCAAATCCACACCATCCTCTTCTTGCAACCCCTTCTGTACCTATAATGTATCTAAATCTGTAGCTACTTATATTTCGCAGGGTTTTGTTTTGGCTGCGTTTGTTGTTTATTTACCACGATTACGCGAAAAACTACAGGAGGGATTATAATGAAACATGTCAGAAGGATGTGGTTTGGATCAGGGAAGAACACACTCAATTTTAATAGCGATCAATGTTTTTTTACTTTTCTTTTACATTTTGAAATAGGGTTTTTAATGCAGGGACCTAAATGAAAATAATTAAGGGGATCGATATCTATGAGTGAGCACCATTTGTAGTGACTTGATTGACTAAGTGCTTTTCTAGTGTCTTAACATATTTATCACAGCAGAGAGGAGCCAGTTTGAGTTTTGGATACAGACTCAATAAATACCTTGACAGACAGACAGACAGACAGTAGGTGGATAGATGGACACTTTGGATAGATGGACACCTATCCACACCAAATTCCATGTGTCCCGCATTGAGGACAGTTCGTCTTTGATGGACATTGTGGTGATTGAACCCGTTTCAGCATCTTTAACTGGGCCATGCCGTCAATGCAAATTACCCCCTGCGGTGCAACCTCGGATTGAATTAAATTGACTGTGCCCGGCCTCATCTGGTACCTTCTTTTTTTTTTAATGCTGTGTAGTTCTGTGTGTAGATCATGACTTGAAAGTTTATACGTGGATGTTGTGCCAAAGTGCTGATGGCTAGTGGATAAAAAGAAATATGGCACTGTAGAGAAATGGAGTCTGGACACGGGCAGTTTCATAACAAACCCCCAGAATGAAATGATGAGGCAGTAGAAGTGAATTTTCTATTTGACGTTGACATTAAAGCATTCAAAAGTGAGAAATTGAGTGTGACACTAAAGAATGATGCACTCACGGGACTGTGACCTGTGATTAAACTGTACATCAAACGTTAGTAATTTTGGTGCTTTTGGTGCTCGTGCTTAGTCGCAGAAGTTAAAGACAACAAGCCTGATAGAAATAAGGAGAGAGAAAGAAAACATAGTCTCTTGGGGAACTCGTTAAATCTGAATCATGCAGAAATGTGTGGATGATCAAACGGCCGGGCACATAGCGTCAAATTAATAATTAAGGGACCATGGGCCGACACCAGTCTCCAGGCAGAGCAAAACACATATATGAAGGAGAATTCCTGCATTCATTATCGGGTAAAGGGAGAGAGAGAGTGGGTACTTTAGACGGAACGAGGCAAGAGAAATTGTGTAAGACAAGGGAAAGGAGAAGAAGAAGGGTGAGTGTACCGCCTCGGGAAAGCACAGGCATGCAAAGTTAATCTCACCGCCCCCAACGAACAACCAAAATATTTCTGATGCAAATATTACAACAACACACACAAACTCACCGCCCCCAACTTAACTAGTTAATGGTTGTTTAATCTCAAAGGCTGGTTTCACATTTTGCCGTAACATTTTTTCTCCAAGTAGAATGGGATCGCTAGAGAACGAGCGGTTACACACATCGTAACCAACACACAAAACGTGTTCCTGCAGTGTGTGCCAATGGGGAAGACAAATTTAACCTTGATTTTACAAGCTTAGATGTCTGCGAATGCAAGATTATTGCTGAAAGTAGGAGAATGTGCTCATTACACCACCCGCGATCAGACGGAGATAAAAACATGCTGTCAAATAAATACCACTGCTGCTGTAATATCATGTTTCACGCTAGCAGCCACAGACGAGCTCTTATCTTGCACAGATTTTTTCTTTTATCATCTTTTGTTCTTGTGTAGTTTGGTGTATGTGTAGCTGAAAGGGTAAAACATGACACTTACTATGAGGCTAATGATACTGGTACCATCAATGCAAAGGCGTGTGCATGGTATAATAAGACATTCTCTCCTCTGCATTCAAGCATTACCTTGATGGTGTATGTGAATAAAACTGTCTGGGTTAGACAGGTATATCGCCAATAAACAGTTGGGTAAACCCATCGGTTCAAATTAACGTTTAAAGCCGGTAGGGACAAACCTGTCCAGGATGCACCCCCGCCCCCCACCCGATGTTGACAAGTGAAGGATAAGCAGTGGAGATAGTGGATGGGATGGAACCTTTAAAGCCTGGTTCAAAGTGAGAGCTACAGACAGGACCTGGCAGATGGAGTTGAGAGACACTCCTGACAGCATTGGCTGGGCATCGAAGGTTCGGGTCCTACCCACTCGGTCTCCTCTGCCTGCCCGTGTGCTGAGTCATGTCCTGAGTCAGACTGGCTTGGCCTAACTAGGTGTTTCTCAAAAAAATAAATAAAAATAAAGCAATTCCAGCTGGTTGATGAATAGAATATCCCCAATGAGGCTGACATTCATGCTAGTAGGATTAGCAATGTGACCTCTTCTCAGGCTCATATCAGGCCATCACAAGCAGCGGCGCCGAACAGAGTAATCCTGTAAAACTTTTCTGCACGCTTTTTCTCTTGCAAACAAATATCGTTCAGAAACTGGTCAGTGTACTCGTTTCAGGCAGATGCTGCATTTTGCTATCCGTGCAGGATGTTCCGAGGAGTCAGAACCTCATCTGCTGCAGACACGACCTTCACCATTACTGGATTTCGTGACTGCGAGTAGCCTACATGGCGTAGTATCTCTCGGTTTGATTCGGCTGTTCTGCTGCATACGTAACGAGAGGCAAACAGAGTTTATTCATGTCCTGATTTATGCCACGATTTCAGTGAATCAGTGTGCGCTGTAGGCTGCAGCCACTGGGCCCAAAATGTTCCAATTTAATGTTTTAAATATGATTAATCACTAACAGAGTTGTAAGTCTGTAGCGCAGCTCGGCCATGATGCTGTTGACAGGACTCAGACTGTTGCCTGTGTTGTTGTGTAGAGTTAAATCAATGTCCAGCCACGAAAAAACAGGGCAGTGACTGATTGACAATTAAGCCCATTTTAAGTGGTTGCTTTCCGATCGATTGGGGCCGGAAAGCAACTTCAATTCATAATTTATAATTGAGAGTTACATCAAAAACTGTGTATCCCGATCACATATTTCCCCCCCACCTGTTTGAATCTGCAAGCAGAGACATACCTCATCTGATGCCAGGGTCAGACAGTTGTTTTCAAAGATTACACACACACACACACGTATATTGCTTGTTGGACTGACAGTGGTCAATTGAAAAACGTTATCATATTGCCAATACCTAAAGAACTATCATACACGATAATAATAAGGTCTTTCTGACAGCTTGTGAGTATTGGACATCGACAGACCACACGCTGAGCAAATAAATCAGCCAATGGGTCGGGATTAAACTCCCCTACCTTTATAAGACGAAGGCGTGTTGTGGGCAATCATTTAAATGTCGTAAATATCGATTCCCGGTTGTGTGATGGTCACATGAAAGCATATAGATTGATATTTCTAAGCCCTCTTTAAATCCTCCTCTTCATCTGTAGAAGGGACCCGTGAGGATGGTACATTCCCAAAGGCACGGGAAAAATGTTTTCAACAAAACATATTACATATACATCGATATCTATACTCACATGAGGTATAGCTGTGAAGGAGTAACGGTTGGGGAATGATATAAGCGCTGCAGTTTTTCTCCAGCATCATGGAACAGCTTTGCTTTATCTGGTGCATACAATGAAGCCTTTTGGCATTTGATACTTTCCATTTCCATTCTGAAAGTGCACAAGACGGCTTTACACAACTCAGCTCCTCTGCATTTGACCTCCTCTTACAATGTGCCCTCTGTCGAGACAGAAGAGGGATTTACACAGAGCAGGCCTGTGGCAGTGGTTCTGCTGAAGGCCAGCGCTCTTTGATTCGTTTTCCCCCCCTAGCTGGACCTTTAGACATATCCGCCCAGTGTCTTTCTCTCCCTCCTCTCTCTCTCTCTCTCTCTCTCTCTCTCTCTCTCTCTCTCTCTCTCTTTCTCTCTCTCTCTCTTTCTTTGGCTGCATAGGACGAGAGAGGTGAACAATAAATGTTCTTGCTGGCATGTCAGTCTGAATTTGACTCCTGGCAGATTCAGGACTTTCTTATTATGTCTTCGATGTAGTTTTCAAAATCACATCGGTGAGGTTTTAAGTGAGAGGTTTGCAGGTAAAAATGTATGAAATTAACTACAATGAGACAGTTGGGGCCACGAGGGAGAGGGAGAGGAAGAGGAAGAGGAAGAGGGAGTGCAGGTGGTGAGGTCAGTGGTCAAAAGAGAGGAGGACAGAAGATGACAGGGGGTAAATGTTGTCTGTTGCTCTACTTTCTTGTGGTTTCTAGTTTTTAAAACAAATATGTGTAAACATGAGTCACATGCATTATTTGTAGCCGTTAAATAGATAAGAGGCATTTCCATTTCTTCTGCTTACATCAACATACAATAGAAGATTTAGACCTTTTTACTAAAGAGGTTCATTCATTCTGCCTGTTTGCATTTAGAAATTGTACTTTTCTGTGTCCTGCAGAATCCCCTTAAACTACATATGTTTTCCTATCATCTCTGATCCATACGTTCAGCTATAACGATACTGCATTGGACATCCACTGTTTACATTGTAGACTATGATGAACACAACTCCGACACAAGACAGACGAAAAACGATTTTACCCTCACGCTCAATATCTATGAATAGATTAATTTCCAAACAGATCAAATAAAGCAGTTTATAAATGTCCTCTATGACCCACGGCTCCAGCTGTGCTGCAGTATTTACAGCTGCACAAAGGTCGAAGCCACGGGGGAGACATTAACGTTGTGTGTGACATGGGAGACGTGCCTCTCAGTGGCCCACAGAACACATATCCCCAAACATGTTACACATTCTGATGCGACTGCCCTTGTCCAATGTCAGCTGGGATTGGCTCCAGCACCCCCCCCTGTGACCCTCAATGGATAGGCGGTATAGATAATAGATGGATGGATAGGCCACTGATGTCAGAGGTTAAATCTGTGACCTTCACGGTTCACAGATGTGTTTCTAGAAGTGAAGTTCTGTAGGCATTCCTGCAGGCCATAGATTTATACAAATAATGTATAGAAGGTTTTCTGTTCTGCTGTGTCATGATAAACACTTTCACTCAATCTCATTCTTGCTTTCTAAAACACAACAACCTTTCGGTGTTGTTTCTATTTTTCCTCTACTGGTATTCAGGAGTGAGTTTATTGCCTGAGCACAATCAGCATTTGTTTATCTTCAAATCAATCCAGGATGGATTTAAACATCCAATTTGTAACTTTGGCCACTAGGGTTCATGGGAGTTGTCACCACCATTGCCATTGAAAATCTACCTGACGTGACTGAGGTGCAAATCATTTTCACGGATGAGGTTATGTATTGGAGGTTTTATTCAGGCGGTGAAGAATCATGATCATCTAACTGCTTAGCTAGCTAGCAGTGTGTTGTTCCCCCCAGAAGCTATATCAGAGACGGACCAAACCACAGGTAAAGCAGGTGTGACGCAAATTAAAAATTAAACGTCCATTCACTTTGAATAATAATGTGGATTTGTCTGAGTTTTCACATTGTTGCAAACATTTTGGATTATGCAAATACACAAGTCAGCTACATTTGTTACAAAGGTCTTGTCATTTTTAGACAATTCAATGACGAGTTGCTACACATTCCATCTTAAAGGGCAAAGATATCAGGTTGTATTCACTCAGACTGAAGATGAAGATTTGTAAGGAGTATAACAAACGAATGGATTAATTTGGTTAATGTGATACACAGTGAATGGTAAGAAAGGTAAAGAGGTGCATTTTTGTGCTTCTGTCTTTGTGTGTCGGGCAAACACAGTACAGTGTGTGCATATGTGTCGAATGTGTTTGCCTGTTTTTCCGGGCCATAAAACAACCCTCTGCCACTGGCGAATGTCTATTATAGTGCAATCACTTCAGGTATGCTGTGTGTGATTGTGTGAACCCTGAAGAGCATAATTAACCTCTTTTTTCAATTTCCCTCAACTGTGTGCCTCTGGGCCTCTGCTGCCAGTTACTGTTGACTTTGAACCTTCCTTTTTCTGAAATTTGAACCATGCCACGTCGCCAGTAATTGCTAGGTAGAAAGATGTTGAGTGGTGCAGAGGCTTAAACTGCTTTTAAAACCCCCGGTAATGAGTGATGACACAGATCGCACCACATTATCAACAGATGAGCTTTTGCACAATGTTTGAGTTTAAGTGGTTCAGTGTGTACTACTTGTGCAGATGAAGTTGACACACATTGATGCGTGGGGATTTAAACAGTACTTCCCGAGTTGAAGGACTTTCGCTCTAGTCATCATCACTTCATCATCATTTCAGTCTCTGGTAAAATCACACGACAAAAGCTTGACCATTGAGATGAGTGTTCTCTTTATCACTGTGCAGTGGGGGCGATTTCCCATGAAACCTTTACCTCAGAACAGCTCCCCCTAGATATGATGAGTGGTAGAACACCTTGGTGACATGGCATTACCTCAAAGTTCCTGTGAAACCGTACACTGTATATAAAAAAAGGGGATTTAGACTAAGGGTTCCAAAAGTATTCTCTCAAATGTCCAATAGAAGGCGACTCCAGTGGTTGCAAAAAGACTCATCATTTGATTAATAACTTCAGAAACATTTTCCAAGGAGTTTATGGTCTCAATCACTAATTTCAAATCTTCTTTAATGCAGCATGATTTTTATTTTGTAAATTATGGTTCCATTTAGAAATAAAATAGACGATAAAGCACTGTCCACATTGGGGCAGTGATACCATGTGATGGATAGCTACTACCGTCCGTTTTTATTTAAAGTGATAAAAATTGTTATCATACTTGCTTGATGTCAGAGTAAAAGGTTGGCTCTTCAACCATCGAGCTGAAATGACATGTTGTAGAACTTCTACATTACCTTTTATTGTAAGTCAAACATAAGTTAGTCAATATGTTTGAAGTTAAAAAACCCAGGAATATCTTTCCTTTTTTTTATGAATAAAATATTGCTTAATGCTTTCTGCTTTCTGTTTGTGTTGTTAAAATGTACACATCTTTTACTTTAAGGTGCCTCACAAAAAAGTCTCCAAAAAACCATCTCTGATAACATAACATATATGTGACCAGAGATGACATTGAAAGGACACTGAACCCTCAGCGGCTATTTTCCCCCTTCACCTAACTCCCTCAATTCCCGGTGCAGCCCTACCAACATAAGCACACAAGACCCGTCTTTATCTGCCTGGCAGGGGGACATGGTCTGAGCCACGGGGGCCCGACTATCTTCAGCCGGCCCTGAGAATAGAACCGATCCACCTCAAACACGAGCAGCGAGCGGATGATAAAGAAAACTCACACTGCGCATACAGTCACTTGTTTAGCTCGTCCAGAAGCCGCCTGCTACTGACCACCACCTCTGTTGGACGTGATAAGAGAGAATATACCAGCACTGTGATTATAAAGTGGCGGAGAGTGGGAGGTGGGTATGTGAATATGAGACGGCTCAATTTGCAGTACTTTACTGTTGACGTTTTGGTGGTGGTGGTGGTGGTGGTGGGGGGGGGCTGTTAGGGGAGGAAGGGAACTGGCTTCATGACTAATACAGTATTTGATGGAGAAAAGCTTCTCGGGTCATAAATAGGACCCATTATCCGCTGAATTAGCAAAGTGGGAGACAGAATGACGCAGGGCCATTCAGTGATTTGCAGAGAAAGGCAGCAAATTGGGGAAAGGGCACTTGTTATCCATCTTGCTACAAATAGGTATCTTTCACAGCACACAGAGACCTCTCTGTCCTGTTTTTGTCACCAACAACGTCTGTAAAGAACATTCGGGTCCATTAGAGGTAAAGGAAACTAATTCCACTTCCTCCTGCCTCCCATAGGGTAGCAGGTGATGTGGGTTTAATCAAGGTAAAGATTCAGATGAGGATAACGTTTCTTGATATTGTATAGTTTGTTCCGGTTGGACTTCTTTCAGATAATATTCACATGAAGGTCTTACAAATTTGTGATTATGTTGTCATTAATGTCTTTCAGAGTATATCTGAGGTTTTACTGTATACATTTCAGTTGTTATTGTATGCTGTTGTGTAACTTTTTAAACTGAGTGTTTACAAAGCGGATGGGGACCAATATGAACCACGGCGTGCTACTCATTTGAAGAGGTGGATTTAGTGAAGCTGATCCTGATTGAGATTAAACTTAATTTTCATATTAGCCAAACAGCAGACGCATGACACACACAGGGCACACACTGTCATGACTGACTTCCTGGGAAGAAAACAACCAATAAAGAGAAAGTGGAGTTTGCATCTCAGCTGGTCCAGGACTTTTCTCCCACTTGATATGAAGTCGACTCACAAGTCTGATTGAAACTTTGGACATTTAGTAGGCATTTCATCAAAGCTGCAGGGAAGTCGGGACATTTTACTCAAATGTTCCTGCCAGACCCCGGGTCCAATGTCCTGAAGATGTGTAAGTGGGCATGTCGAACAACAGCCGTGTGGACCTCTGAAGCATAGAGGTTTACTGGCTTGCAGTATCTGTACAGTACAGTACAGCCATCCATGAGACTCAGCAGGGCGCCAAGCTGCCAGAGCCGCCTGTCCGTCACTTCTGGACCCGACTTAAAACCCCACCAGCCTGTATCAGCACGTACACACTGAGCAGAGGGACGGAGAGACAGACAGATGGACGGACGGACAGACGCAAACGACAGATTCAGGAAAAAGTTCATTCAAGTCTATGCATGAACAGGCTTCCACACATGCTCTCTCTCTCTCCGCATCTCACACACACACACACACCCTCTGGGCCCAAACAGCCGAGCCCCATCAATCAGGACCAATTCTCGCAGGCTGCCTGGGCAAGTGCCATCGCTATGGAAACCAAGCCTTTCCTCAGAACCCTGTCTTGCTTTGTCTTGTCTGGTGGGTTTTGACATGTTATCACTGGCAACTAAAACCAGAGGACTACTGCAAAAAAGCAGAGAAAGGAGGAAAAGGATAGAAAACGCTACTTTGGCTTTCAGCAAAATATAAGTGCCAGTTTCTAATGGGATATTTGGAGGCATCATTATCAGCCAACTTAGAAGAGCTGATGATTTTGATCTTTGAGAACAGGGCTGATGTTGCTTCAGTCATCTATTTAAAGCCCTGCATCATATTTAACTAACTTTATAACAGAGGGAACTATATTCCCATTACCGGTTATAAGCTAAATCTATCTATCTATCTATCTATCTATGAAATGTGTGCCACTAAAACGAATAGTTGTAAAGTAACAAAAGTACATTTACTTATGCAATGTACTGAAGTGCAGTTTTGAGGTACTTGTACTTATCCTCATCAATGCTGCTTTATACTTCCCCTCCATTACATTTCAGAGGAAACGTAACTTTCCTTCATTATAATTCATATTTATTTGACGGCTTTAGTCAGTAACAACATATAAGATTTTGTACAATGGCTTAGAGGTTACAAGACATTCTACAAGGTTACAAGATTAAATCTCTCTCTCAGACCTTTTTCCCCTAAACTTTTCACAATGTTTCATTTCAATAAATGCTCAACTTGTATTTATCTTGGCAAAAAGTAAAGATTAGAGATAATTTTTCAAATATTCAACAACGATTTTTTCTTCTCTCAGAAATATCTGTCTTCCCTCAGATGTATCTGGTGTCCCTGTATTTAAAACTGTATAATAAAATAGTTGTGTGGGACTAAACCAATACTTTTACCTGAATACTTTGACGAAATTTTGCTTCAAATAAGCCTGTGCTTTTACTTATAATGCTGTATTTGTACTTTTACTTGAGTAAAATAATTATGCCGGTATTTAACTAACTTTATAACAGAGGGAACTATATTCCCATTACCGGTTATAAGCTCAATCTATCAGTACCTGTTAATAAACTAAAAATCCGTAAAAAAAAATACAAATACATCTGCTTACAAGTGCTGCCAAGGTTCTTTCGAGCAGTGCACTTATAAACTCATATTAGTGATGCTGGGGGGGACAGCCATGTATCACCGTGGTTGCGTTGGTGAGGAGTGAATACCTGAAATGGTCTGAGCATGTATTCAGAGTAAGCCTGCGCAACCAGTCAGGTTGAAAAAATATATATTACTGTCTCACCTAATCTCAGCTGCAGCCATATTCCACCCAGCAGGTTTCGGGTCAGGCTCCATCACCGCGTTACTCTGGCTGAGCAAGTTTAAGGGTTAATGGAACAGTTGCTTTTCCAATTAAAATTTAAGAGGGAAAGGCTAATTGGGATTTGATCTTGGGGCAACTGGGGTGCCAAGCAGCAGAGGATGTAATGATTCACAAAGAGACTCTGTGCTGCCTGGATTGTAAAGCCATTTCCCCACAGTGGAAGACTGTCCTTTTTCTAACCTCAGATGGAAGTCTTAAAAATCCTATTCTCCTTTCAGCAAATTAATAAAGAGGCAAGATGAGATTATATTACGAGTGTGAATACAATCAAACTTTTATGAAGACATTTCATGTAAGAAGCGATAACATCTTGATAGAAGTGGAGGGAAAGGCCGTACTTAAAAGCTAGTTTGTGGGAGTACTCTTAAAACGATTCATTTCTAATGCCAGGAAATAAAAGGGACGGCTCTTCAGTGGTATCTTTTTTTTTCCACATTTTTGAGGAAAACAAAGATTTCAAGGCTCGGATGAAAAGTAAAAATAAGTTGTTTTTATGCAAACCCTTCCCTGTTGCATCATGCGCTGCACCATGTTATGTCGACTGGCCTTAAAACAAACTCGGAGGGCTCAGGCTTTGCAGTCCATCGGGGACTTGTGGCAGGATGTGGGAACCCAGTATAAAATGAGTTCTGGAGTGTTAGTACCCAGAGGTGAAAAACTTTGCCCAACCACAACTTCGCTGTCACAGTCAGGCTGTACTTCTAACAGAGTAGCACACTTGTAATATGGACAAATTGGTCCCATTGAAACCATTGTTGAAGGCTAAGGGGGCGGGGGGGAGCAAAGGATACTAAATATCTTTCAGCCCACTGGAAATAAAGGACTCCATTCCTCAGAGAGATTGGAGGGAAATTAAGCTCGAGTGTGTGATTCCAAAATGGCCACAGAACAATTTTCTGTCATTTAGAGAATCACTCGAGGCAACTGACACTTGTTGGCTCATTAAATGAAGAGGACACCTCCGATTGCCGAAGGTGTTCTGATCAAAACAGAGGGCAAGAGAGGAAAGGAAAAAGTCAACAAATCCACGTTAAAAAACAAGCAGAAGGAAAAGTTTCTGTGAGAAAGTCTGAAAAATTAGCAGAGCAACACATTGGAGGATCTAAACTTTCTCATCGAAGCACTGGAGTGGAGACATTATGCGTTTAAAAGCCACCTTGATGGTGTGGTGAATTTCTCAGCAATTTTCAGGCCCTTCAATCACTTGTATTGTTCTGTCAAAATGAGTTCATATAACATCACATAAACCACTGAAGCATGTTACTGAAGAGAGAATGAGAAAGAGAGATGATGGCAAAAAACGACTGCTAGCTTGAATGATCCAGATCAATATAGTGCCGACCGAAAGCGTGCATTCAGAGGTGCATTTAAAAGAGATAAATAATGTTCTGCTGCCACAATATTTTATGCTTCTGAACGAATTCAGTGGCTCATGGCGTCTGCTGTGTGTAGGTAATCAGCCATATGGGCGAGAGCAGCACTGTTGATTAGTTGTCTCCTCTCTCAGCGGAGTAAATCACTTCAATAGGGCGGATACATGTCAACAATGCTCCCACGTCTTGTATCATAAATATTAGTGAATTTCCAGGGAGCCAGCACTGTGCACCTGGAGCTAACACTCAAAAAATGCAACAAGTTAACACATGGTTTGAAGTCTGGCTAAAGGAGACCCAAGAGGAAAGATGAAATGTGTGCCACCACAATGAAGAGCTGTAAAGTAACAAAAGTACATTTACTCATGCAATGTACTGAAGTGAAGTTTTGAGGTACTTGTACTTATCCTCATCAATGCTGCTTTATACTTCCCCTCCATTACATTTCAGGGGGAAACTTACTTTATACTTCATTATAATTCATATTTATTTGACAGCTTTAGTCACTAAAAACCTATTTTGCACAATTGATTACAAGGTTACAAGACGTTCTCTGATTAAATATCTCTCTCTCTGACCTTTTTCTCCTAAACTTTTCACAATGTTTCATTTCAATAAATGCTCAACTGTTTATTTATCTTGATTAGAGATAATTTTTCAAATATTCAAGACAGATTTGTCTTCTTCCTTCTCTCAGTAATGATCTGTCTCCCTCAGATTTATCTGATGTCCCTATATTTAAAACTAGCTACAGCGGGACTAAACCAATACTTTTACCTGAATACGTTAAAGACATGTTGCTTCTAATAATCATGTGCTTTTACTTATAATGCTGTATTTGTACTTTTACTTGAGTAAAGAATTATGCCTGTAAGAGTGCAGCTTTGAGGATTCCACTTAAAAATATAAACTTCAGGCACAGATTCATGCCTTTAAGACAATTAAAAGTTAACTTGTTTTCTACTTATTTGAGAGAGAAAACAGTGGAAAGAGCAAAGCTAAGGGCTGAGCGTGTAACAGCAGGGTTTACACAAAATTAAATTTGACAGAAACTAACTTGACAGAGTTGGGTTGAATATAATTTGAAAGGAAGGCGAGTGAGGGAGAATGAAAGACATAGGAGCAACGCAGAGAAACGAGGAGGGAAGACAGACGCAGATAAAGGTAGCATGAACAAAAAAATAACAGCTACACTAAGGGGGTTCATTTTTTTTTCCAATTGGCAGCTTCAAAGGAATTTGAATAATTGAACACTCTCACCTCATCACTATGAGTTCTGGGCAATTACTATTAAAAGGGCTTTGCCAGGAGTGGTACTGTTTGAGGACTTTAAAAGGAAAGCAGGAGTAGAAGTGCCGAGGTGAAGGGACAGAAGAAATGATGATGTATTATACTGTTGTCTCATCCACAAACCCAAACAGCAAATTTATATATTACAAAAGAAGTTTCTCTTCAGTTAGGGAAATATAAACTTCAGCCGATTCAAAGATGAGGCAGTAACAAGTAATTACTGAACAATGGGAAGATATATTTTTTTTACGACGTGATAAATACTGTTTCTTCTTACAACATTGACGACTCCCAACAGAACAAAATTTGTCATAATGAGACCAGTTAAAACCAGAGCTGCTGAAGCCGAGGTTCACTCAAGTTAGTCTGGGCCCCCCCTTAAGAGTGTGATGATGATTGCTGTGTGGTCGTTTTTGTTGTAGGAAATGGTGAAAACACCCTGGCAACCCACTCGCTCCACGGTTCATGAATAATATTACAAATATATTATTACAAAAGGGTTTTCTAGTATCAGTAATTTACCAGTGTTTCAATATTCACTTAGAAATGTGAAATTAAACATTTTAAATGGTTCATATGCTTTGATGCTTTTTCCCCCTTTAAACATGACTGAAAAGCACCTTTACCTTCAAATGGTGCATACATTCTACAAATACTTGACTTGGTTTCCACTTTCAAATGCATTGCAAATATTTTGGGGCAAACAAACAGCACTTTCAGGCTTTAAGCACAGCGCCACAACACCGCCATCTTTTTCTTTGTCTGTGCCACAACACATATTGTAGATCAACAACTTGCTCATCAATATGCTATAACCGTCTATGACAAACCTCATGCGACGCACACATGAGAACAATTCAGCCTCACACACGGATGTGTCTGTGCACCTGCACACACATTTTATGCAAACATGCTGACAAACACAGGCATACACAAACATGCAAACAGGGAGCCATGCAGGCATTATTGAGGTTGGGGTGGTGGGATTTATTGAGCCATCTTTCTTTCTCTTTTGATTAAAAATGTCTCCTTCTCACTGTGATTTATGAGTGTGAATGGAAAGGGATGAAGGGCAGAGAGAGAGAGAGTGAGTGAGAGAGTGAGAAAGGGGGGGATGTGAGTGGAAGGGATGACATCATGCTTTCAGCTGGGCATTTCTGCAAAAAAGAAAAAGTGGCATCCACTGTGTGTGGGTGTCCACATGAGAGAGAGAGAGAGAGAGAGAGAGAGAGAGAGAGAGAGAGAGAGAGAGAGAGAGAGAGAGAGAGAGAGAGAGAGAGAGAGAGAGAGAGAGAGAGAGAGAGAGAGAGAGAGAGAGAGAGAGAGAGAGAGAGAGAGAGAGAGAGAGAGAGAGAGAGAGAGAGAGAGAGAGAGAGAGATGATACAAGGTGGGGGCTGGTGTCTTGGCACACACCACACCCCTGCTCACCCCTCCTATCCCCCCCGTCCACCAGGTGGGAGTGAATATAATTGGACAACTGAACCACTCGGCTGTGTGTGCGTGTGCACGTGCGCGTGTGTGTTAAACACAATCAGAGACGGCTGGAAGGTGAGTGTGTGTGAGTGTGTGTGAGTGGTGAGGCCACTGCATCACTGTGTGGCCCCAAAAAGAGACGAGAAAAAGAGAAGATAAAGTTTATTTGTTAATGTGTGTGATCAGGAGGGGTGGGGGGTTTAATGAAAAAACTAAAATAATATAAAATAAAAAAAACGTATGAATATGAGCAGAGACGTGGTGAGAGAGCTCGAAAAAAAGGGCGTTCATATCCACAGGCAGACAAAGAGTGGTAGGAGCTGACAGATGGGGAAAGAACCCCCGCTGTTAGTGTATTGTACTGTATGTTTGTGTGTGAGAGAAAGAGAGAGAGGGAGAGAGGGAGAGAGAGAGAGACCGAGAGACAGAGACAGAGAGAGAGAGAGAGAGAGAGAGAGAGAGAGAGAGAGAGAGAGAGAGAGAGAGAGAGAGAGAGAGAGAGAGAGAGAGAGACAGAGAGAGAGGGAGAGAGAGAGAGAGAGGGAGAGGGAAAGGGAAAGCTAATCTCCATCAAAGATGAATGTCTTTAAACCAGGGTGAGCAAACACAGACGGTGAATAAATTTAAGCGCAGGAGTAAAACTTAACATAGCGGGTGAGTTGAGTGAAGATGAAGACATGTCTTAATACGCAACAAGTTAGGAGGAGCAACTTCTTCACCTTTGCTTTTCCTTCACTAAGAAATGAGCGTATAGGCAAAAGACAGAAAGAGAACAAAGACGTGTGTTTGACAGGCCCGAGCGCAATTTTAGATGTTTTCAGTCGGCTGAGCTGAAAGACACTTAAATTATGCTTCCAGACACTCAAACCGCCATGCAATCAAAAGTAGACGTCTCTGTAGCAACATGAGGAAAATCAAGTCCTCTTCACGTTATCGTGAACCTCTGAGGACACGCAAGAAACTCGAGGGAAGAGGGAGCAACAGAACAAGGTGAAACGAGGCGAAAAATGAGATTTATCTCTCGCATTGAGTAAAATAGACAGGAAAATGAAATGTAACTCAACTTAACCCCAAATATCTCAGTTGTGGCGGATAGACTCTGGAACAAGAGGCATGAAATAGCTGATTGGAAAATCTCTTTTAATTATATTTTTGCAAAACAGTTTATTTACGCCTGTAAAAACCTAATATCTGTCTGGGTTTTACTAATATATTTGCACATAAAGTTTAAATAACTCTAGCACAAAGCCTGTAGCTTGTTATTCAAGTCCTTTATGAAGAAACTTGACCAAGAACAAGTTATTTGTTGATTTTATCCAACCAGAGACGGAGAGGTGGGGTTCAACGAGATACATCCAATCAGAATGAGACACTGTTATAGTTCTGCTTTTCCAAAGATAATGTGTGTGCAGTGTCGGATCAGCGAACAGATGTGCAAACAAACCAGCATGAACTTGGCACCGACACACAAATATCCACGATAATTCACAGACTTGAAACTTCCTTTTTTCATACGTACAGTATAAAATCCTTCAACACACACACACACACACACACACACACGCACACACACACATGCAAGATCTACAAACAATGAAACCCATGGGGGGGGCCTCCCCACCTCGCCATCACTCTCGTTCTACTTCCCTGCCGAGCCTCCTCTTTGTTTTGTCTCCCTAATTCTGCTCTAAGCCCATCTTAACGGGGAAATGGTGCAGAACAAATCCTAAGCAGGAGTTGACAGGGTGGGATAAGAGACTACTGACGTCCCTCTGTTGCTAACATGGGAAGTTATTGAGTAAGATTTATACAGACAAACATCGTGAATGAACGTTAAACATTTTCAGATGTCCTTGGTTTTTAAAAATTGTCTGGGGAAGGGCCGATAGGCAACATGTTCAATCTGTGGTTCGACTGATCGAGCGTCTGCTGCTACATGTTCGCGTCTCCTTGAGCTCACGCATTGTAAGAAAAATGCCTCAGAGTAAAAAACTGTCTCTCAACATTGTGGTGTCATTGTCAAATCTGAGGCAGAAACTGAGTTTACACTGTAGTGAATGGGACTCACATAATTCACCCTCGTTCTTAGTATAGTTCTACACACTGTTGTTTCACACAGTTATTTAATTAATGTGTTAGGCATAAGTACGACTGTGCCGGGATCGACGTCCCGTTAAGTATCCTATGTGGGTGATGACCTCAATCCCAATGCATGCTGGGTAACGTGATGACGTTGGAGGCCCAATGCATGCTGGGTTGCTTAACGCCATTTTGTATTCATTGTTGTGATGTTAATAAACGGGACACACACTTGTGTTCCCAACTTGAGGAAATTGCCTTCTGTGTTTAAACGCAATTTCCACAACACGTCCCTTCTCCACATCTGCAACAGTTGCCTGTTTGCAACCGGTGTAACTGATATGAATGATGCCCCCCCCCGCCCCCCCCCAAAGGCCACTGCAGCATGGGAACCCTGAGAGGTCATCAGTGATACTTTATGCACAGCGAGTTCACGTCTTGATACTTACATAAGGCGTGGGCGCTGGTGAGCAGCAGTGATAGCAGCAGAGCGGTGACAGGCAGCAGGAGTGGCAGGGAGAGGCGAGGGGCATCGTCGGTGGCCATCTTGGCTCCAGTAGGAGAGGTGGGGTTGGGGTGGGGGGCAGGGAGGGGTGGGAATGGGACTGATCCTTGACCTGGCCGGAGAGCCGAGGCCCCAACTGGGCGGGGAAGGCCGGGGTCTTCACGCAGGACGGCTTGGCACTCTGCGAAAAGACAGAGGGGGAGAAAAAACATTAATCTCTTTGTCGCCAACTTCAAAATTATACATCGATAACATGATTCTGTGATTCAACAAAACCCAAATTCACTTTAATAGTTGCACTGTCGCACAGTACTTTCAGAATCAGAGAAACTCAAATGATCCCCCGTCATAAATTGATTTGTTTCAATAGCTTGAAACTGTTATAGGGAGAGAAGAATTAAAAAGGACTATGTAAAAAAGTAAGTCAATAGAAAATGTTGAAATGTGCAAAACATCAAAAAAGTTACGTGCAAGGTAGAAACCCTTGTTGTAAAATAACTGTAAAGTGCAACGGTAAAATGGATGAAAACGTAATGTGGGTCGACAGTAAGGTTTCAGCAGTTTAGCAGCATAATGTAGATGAGCAGAAGAGGGAAGAATGTTATTTCTGGATGGCCACATATAGAGAGGACCTCGTATGGGGCTGATTGCATCATTTAATCTGTGGCTGAACATGTTTCTCTGACAAACCAGCACTGGAGAGAGGGAGGGATAGGCTGTCCATGATGGAGAGTTTTACAAATATCCTCTTTTCCGCAACTACACAGAGAGGGTCCAACTCCACCCGCAGGACTGAGCTGGAGCTCCGAATCATTTTTCTTTCAGCCTGTTAGTGTCAGGCGCCCTCAACATGGCTCTCCACACAGACTCATAAAACATCTGCAGCCTGGTGTCACAGATGTAGAAGAACCAGAGCCTCTACAGCTCTGGCCCTTCCTGCAGAGGGCTGCAGAGATCCTGGTCCAGTCCACATACACATGTGTTCTCCTGGACCATCTCCACCACCTCTCCCCTGAAGAGGAGGCAACACTGGTGATGGGATCCTGTACCTCCCTGTCGCCATGTCTGTGTGAAGCAAATAACACGACAATCAGGGAAGTTCCTCTGATTCCTCACTAAGTGCCACAAGTTCTTCCATCTTACTGTCCAGCAATCTCACCGATAGTCGAGAGATTCCTGAAACCATCTGTGTTGTCTGAACCCAGCTCACTTCGTTCCCCTGTGCGTCCTGATCTCCGTTGTTGCCTTGCCAGCCTGCTTCTGCTCAATCAGCTGGACCCTGATGTAAATAATGCAACTGTGGAGTCAGCTCAGCTGAACGACAGCATTCAAAAGCGTGTGGGTAAAAAAAGAACACTTTACTGGCAAGTTCAGTGAAGGTTCAGCGTAAATAAGTTACGGGTAACAATCTAAAAAGTATGACAAAAAAAGAGCGGATGAATTTGAGAAAATGAGATGAGGAACTTCAACAGGCTGCGAACATGGTCGGTGCATGTGCAAAGAATATTTTAACAATAAAACTATTGACAGGGCATCAAAACACCTCTTTAACAAAAGTTAACATGTATATTCTGTACATTTTATCATATCAATTTGATGGTTGCAATAGGAAATGCCCAAATAAGATTGACCTCGAACTCGAAGGCCTCCTTACAGTGATTCATACGAGGCCTTTCTCCTTTTTTTCACAACCCTTCATTGCTCCTGACACATAAATGGATGGAAGAGAAATAGGGTGTCGATGAAACCACATGAGGCAAAGTGTCACACGCCCAAACCCTGTGACCTCTCCCTCTCTCCACCAGCATCTTTTCACATCTCTTAATTAGCAGGGGAGACGCTGTGCTCTTTCTTTTTCCTCCCTAATCGCCCGATCTTCTCTTTATTTGCTTATCTCATTGCCTTGTAATTACACACAAGCGCCCAATGATATTCAATCTGCCGTCTCTTTGTTTTAGTCGAATTGCCATTAATCCGCCGAGCTACGAAGGACTGGATGCGCCTCCCACCACGCACACGCACAGACACACACACACACACACACACCATTTCTCTCATTTGTCTGGTTCAGCAGAATCATCACCAAGTGGTTAAACACACTCATTAATTAAAAATATAATCAAGAGACAGAGAAAAGGGGGAACTGAGAGAGAACCATGACATTAAATGCAATAAATGAATTCTTATTTTTTCCTAATGCATGAAATTCAGCTGACACCCGTATACAGAGCATCTGCAGTGAGATGAGTGGGCAGGTAATGTTTATAATCTTCCTTTGTAATATTTTGTAATATTTTTGTGCGCTATTTTCATATTGTGACTTTTATTTTACCCTTATTTTAAAACTAGATGCAGGCACTGTAACACATTTCACAGCACATTGTACGATGTGTAATTTTGTACATGACAAATAAAGCTTATCTTCTCTTATCTTATCTTCAGGTGAGCTTTGAAATGTGCAGGGTCTCACTTCAGGAGACCATGGCGGAAAACAAAGATCTTGAATCTCATGGGGACTCCGATCAGAGGACCCCGGTTCGAACCCCTGTGCGTCAACTCTGCTGTAGCGTCCTTGTGCAAGACACTAAACGGCTCGGCTGAGAAGTGAGGGTGACTCTCTACAAGTGAGATTAATTACCTGCACACCGGGTGGTTAGCAGTTCGTACAGTGTGCAGTTTATCGTGTCTGCCCTACAGCATCTTGTCTTTTGGGTAACCTCGGGGTGAAAGATAATATTGTGTCAGCGCCGCTTTAAGTGTTGATCCATGAAACAGGCTCGTTCAGACGGTCTCTGGATGCTTCATAACATCTTCACCTGCTTACCCGCTGCAAGTTGCTTTTGACAAGGCTGTCAGTGGCTGTAATGTGAACCGAGTGTACTCCAGAAGTGACAGACAGCTGGAATCCTCATTCAGATGCAATCAGGATCAGACGCACGTGGGCTAAGACAAAGCGACGGGAGACTTTAAAGGTCAACTACACCCGAGGTACGGATGGAGGTAGCCACTATTTACACATAAAATTACTTAATTACTCATGGAATATATTTTAGATTACATCATGTTCTCAGTTATCTCATTCATATTTTAGTAGGAATTAAAACACTGACTTCATCTAAACCATCTTGAATCACGTTAATTCAATGTAATGAAATATGAGTAAAATCAGCGAACTCAAAAAAATGTGTGATTTTCTGAGCGATGTCGAGACGCTAAATTGACAGAAGAGTTGAAAGGTTAATATATGCAGCGGTTTTAAAGGGTACATTTGTGACTGAGGCAGAAAACCACCGCTAATTGCAGTGTAACCCAGCACCTCAGACAGCAGGCACATACAAGCGCCCCACCCTTCACAGCTACTGGCTCTTCTACTGGCTCCATGAAAAACACAGCAGAACCAATGCTTAAAATAAAACCATAAATGCAGGCTGCGAATTATATATGTGACACAAATGCACTTTTAACCATGTAATGCTACGGGCCTCCATACACTTTTTTGGGATATTAATTTCAAACTGAAAGAAATTAAAGAGCATGTGACACTTGAAAACACAAAGGAAGAGATCAACAGAGTCTTTTGTGGGAACATCGTGCCAAAAAAAAGCGTGGGTGTCTTTCAGGGGCTCAGTTCATCTTTCAACACAATACTTGAGGCACGTGACCAATATGTGTCCTTGCCTGTTTTCCCCTTTTTCTGCTTGGCCTGCAGGGCAGGTGATGTCATCAAGGAGAGGTGAAGGAAATCCAGAAACATGAACAGACAGAATAGGGCGGTATCAAATTGTCTAGGGACTTATGAACGATGCCCCTATTGTTCCGACTGTAAACATTGTTGCAGGTAGAGGGAATCTTGCCATGCCTGTGGGGAATGACTCCATCTATGCTCACAAGATGTCTAGGTTTTGATTTATGGCCCTCCCTTTGGGCCATGGCATTCTGTCTCCACCTCTAGTTACGATACAAACTTCACAACACAATTACAAGAGCTATTGTTGTTGAATGGCTTCGTCAAACATCACCCGGGGCCATGTGTGGGCTCCAGTTTAACCAGAAAGTGTCAACACAGCTCAGTGCTGCCTTTTTGCTCTAAACTGTGGATATAAAACGATGAATAACAGATGGAGTTTACACAAAAATAAACATGTATGCCTACACACGATCTACAACCTACTCATCCCGATGGATTTAGAAAGCTAAAACCTCACCGTAGTAACATTTGAGCCTGAACAGTAAATGCAGATCCAAAGAGAGCATTCCTTGGCTCAACAGTCAGGCATGACATGGGAAGAGCAGCATGTCTCTCCAGCTGTTAGCACCTCCATGGGAAAACCTGCTAACACTCGCTAAAAGCATTCCTCACTTCCCTATATGGGCAGTCCTTCCTTATTCTGACAATGCTAGCACAGAGGCCAATCGATTGATAAACCCTCACCACTACTTCAGCAGCGCTAACAGTATGAGCAGTGACCGAGAGGAAGCTGCTAATGGTCTCCTCGTGCAGATTTCAGTGTGAGAATGGGATGAGGGCGACAAATTGCTATTTTCAAAGGGAAATCAAGCTTTGGTTACACTTTGGGTACTAGTCATAAACACTCATACGTCAATAACATTGTAATGCATTCTTTGTGCCGGAATCTTAAACCCCCTAAAAAGAAAAAGGAACTCGTTTCTAATTCACTGAAAATCTTACGGAGTCAAATTCTATTCTCTTCAAACTCTACCCATATGGAAAAGAAATAGAAGAAACTTATAAAAAAAATATATAACTTTCCATCACCTCCAGTTTATGTTTCATGTATTGTGCATCATATAAGTCATATATGATTTACTCCTGAAAGTGGCCACTTTTGCATTCTTTTCATACAATATAATAAAAAGAATTGCATCAGAATCACGTGAGAACCATGTATGTGGAAAATAAGGAAAGCACACATCAACGTATGTTTTTCATACATGTTTCATATATCAGTAGGAATAAAGTATACTTTATTCCTACTGATCACCTACTGATCAACAATAACTATTTTCCGAAGCTAGAACTTTTTCAAGCAGTCATTGGCTATCAAGGACTCCCACTTTGACATGGTCAAGCTTTAAATTCAGCACGTTTCCCCCATGCAATATTGATACTAATGCATTTTAATAGTGAAACTGAGGAAGGTGGCGAAGGGAAGAAGAGAAGGAATTTCCATCATAAGCATAAAATGAGAACAAGAATAGATAAGAGTGTGAGGACATGCACACACACATACACCTACGCACACACACACACACACACATACACACACGCGCGCACGCACACAGACACACACACCATAGGAACATAAAATTAAAAGGAAGAAGTGATTGAAGATACAGGTAATAGGATTTCATGATACGAGACCAATGACATCAAATGATCGAAACTATATCCATCCCCTCATATACACTGAACCGTTTTATTTGTACGGAAACACACACAGTAAAAATGTGAAGTTGTGTCCGTGTGCAGAAACAACAACTCATGACCCGAGGGAAACATTAATAATCCCTTTTATGAGGTGAACAGCACAGTGCACTTCACGCACCGTTGAAAGGACTTCAATTTGGTGGAGCTTGATGATTCAAAAACCGATTGTTTGATGTCTATGACTTCAAAAAGAATATTTTCCGTGTTTGTGTAGACCCAAAGAAAAGTTGGACTTTCCTAAGGGGGTGTGATTCTTGTTTATTGTTTGGTTTTAGTCTTTTCTCTGGTAAGAGTGGGTGCCTCAACAACATCTAATTTTTGGCTCCAGGGCTCCGACAAGCCCTGTTTACAGACATGTTGTTGAGTCTCCTGAGACGGGTTCTGCCTTCCCACCCTGTTTGGAACACTGGGAAGGTTGTGGCCAACTGTCTGAGGAAAAGCCCACAGCCGCTGAAATAGATTTCCACTTTCCAAGAAAATCACATACCCAGGATGCAAACCCAAAAAATCTCTGAAAACTACAACACAATTTAAAACTTGTACTATTACTGCTACTTTGACAAATAACGATAATATGAATTAATTATTAAATATTTACAGCCACACAAGGCTTGCTTTATATCTGGCTGACTTTGCTTCATCTTCTAGGACTTCACCAGCTCATGTCGATCCCAGACTAGTCAAGGACAACTTTTATTTTTCTGTAAAGAGAAATAGGGGCAACGAAATGAGCCATGGCCTGTGCAGGTTAATGTTCTTAAAACTGGGACATAATTTGCAACAGACTCCCCTAATTGAAAAGTGTTCTAGTTCAATACCCATAACAAAAGCCTGACAGAGGTTGTTTAATAACTCTAATATATCACTAATGCCACTTATGTGGGGGTCACTTTGGCAAATTTGGAACCATTAAGAATCAAATAAGTTGGTAATTACTTTAGGGAAGTTGGGTTAAAGAGGATGGCAAAACGGAAAATATTGTAATTGTGACCATTTTGATCAACCAATGGAAAAAATTTATATTAAGTTGCTGACGACAGTTAAATGTACTGTCACATGTTTGCACTCCAAACTTTAAATATGGGGCTTGAAGCACTTTGTATGAAGGAGAATGAGAAAAAAAAATATGTTTGTAGCATGTTACAAATGGTTGTTTTGGTTAAATAGAAATTGCATACATAAAGATAGCTGTTACTTGTAGCCACAAATTACAGCAAATATACAGTAGAGCCTCAGTGTTCGGACCGACCTTTGCACAAACTGCAGTCTGGTTGCTGTGTATATGTATTTTTCTATGTGCCTGTTTCATGGGAGCAAGACATGCTCCAGTTCCTCCAACTCTTCGACAAACAGAAACACACTGAAACATTAATGCAGAGCAGGAGATGGATCTGCCAATGGCGCTTTTCCTGAGAAATGACGTGGTCAGAAGAGGGGACTAATTTAATTGTCTTGAAAATATTGTGTATATTTGACAATGGCATGGCAAGCATAAAATCCACAAGTACGACATGAAATCAAACTTTCTCCTAAACTCTTGACTCATAAGAAGAAGGACTGAGTCAATTGTTTTGTTTTCTGTTGAACAATGATGGAAAAACACTAATTTCCCAGACAGCACTGTCTCTCTCACGGCCGTCTCTAAACTCTGCTATCTGCTGTTTATGTTCAGCCTTCAGCTGCTGTCTCTCCCTCTGCAGTCTTTCATCTTAAATGAAGTTTTTATGTGTCGGCCCCGAGTTACAGGCTTTTAGCTCAATCAGTTTACTGCCTTTCATTGATTCATACCCTACAGAAGACCGACAACACAAAGATGTAAGATCCAGGTCCACTTATTCTATTGGTGCGTGTGCGCCTGTGTGAGTCACATGATTGTGTGTTATGACTAAGAATGCACTGTATGTGTCACTGTTTGTGCTTGTATCTTAATGCCTCTGTGAACGATATTGTGTTTGTGTGCACATTTTTATTAGTAGTCATATATACATGTGTGAGACTTGTGTGCAATATGTTCATGTATTATTTTATATTTGTAGTTGTTGTTTGTATTTGCATATATGTTTACTTATGTGTGCATATGGTTTTATATTGCTCTGTTTCTTTGGACTTTTATGTGTGCATGTGGTATGTGAGTGTGTAAGAAGTCATTCAAGTGTCTCTATAATTTATTTGTTTTTGTGCCTGAGCACAAGTGTGTGTGTGTGTGTGTGTGTGTGTGCGCGTGTATGAGGAGCAGAGGTATATCCAGACACACATGCACACGCCTGAACCTCAGCTATAGCTATAAAAGTAGTCTCGAGCAACCATCTGTATTTCACCATGCTGAAATCCTGACGGTATTGATTCCATGTGTCATTTGTAAGGTTTGCCTCTCTCTCTCTCTCTCTCTCTCTCTCTCTCTCTCTCTCTCTCTCTCTCTCTCTCTCTCTCTCTCTCTCTCTCTCTCTCTCTCTCTCTCTCTCTCTCTCTCTCTCTCTCTCTCTCTCTCTCTCTCTCTCTCTCTCTCTCTCTCTCTCTCTCTCTTTCTCTCTCTCTCTCTCCCTCTCTTTCTCTCTCTCTGTCTCTTCCTCTCTCCCTGCAAATTTCTCAGCTTAAATAAATGGAAAAACTCAGCGTACCCTGTCTTGTGATAAGGAAAAGCTATGTAAATAGTAAGACATAAAGGTGACTAAAGAGGAAGATCGATGTGTGTGTGTGTGTGTGTGTGTGTGTGCGTCTCTGTGTGTGTGTGTGCGTGCGCTGAGCGAGTGGCGGTGTGTATAGCTTCTAAATATATCCACCTGATCAGTCTAGTTGTCCTTCAAATCCTCCCATCTCTCTGTTAGTTTTTCTCCATCTAACCTCTCTGCCTGTGCTCCCTCATTTCCTCCCCCTCCCTCCCTCCCTTCCTCCCTTCAACTCATGCATACTAAACTATGCTTGCATTGCAGATGTTTGGTGGGGAATCACATGCATTTGCATGGAACTGCAGGACTATTATGTAAATGCTCCAGTGTGTCTCCACATCCCTGCTCTCCCCGCTCGTTGCCATCGGTTCCTTCCGGAGAGATCGGTGTCACAGGAATTTGAAACAAGGCGCACCTGTCATTAGCCAGCATGTGGAGCATCAGAATAACCTTCACACTATCATAAAACAGGTAGTGAGATGTGCAGAGATCAGACAACAAATATTTCTGTGACACTGCATGAACATTAAGTTGAAAGGGTTCAATTACTTAAACATATTTGAATTGCTGAAGGTTTAAGTAGCTGTGCGAAAAGAAGGATGCTAGGCTTTTCAGAGACACTTGAAGTGTATTCCAGGCCAATGTGCAGCCCTGAAAACAACCTTGACTGATATTTAGATCTCCATGACTCCAGAGCATAAATGTGAAACAAACTGTATTGTCTATAAGGAAATGCATGAGCACCCTTGTCTGCCTCAAGTGAAAGCTGTTTGCACAGGTAGGGAGAACTGAGCTGCCATGGCCTCATTAAGAGACTGCACACTGCCTGAGCCTCCTCTCCTTGGAGTAGGTTTCCCATGAGTCTCCGCCCTCAACTGTTCCCAACCTCCAGAAATGGTGCTCGACACCACTGAGACACCTTGTGTCAGCCATCTGCTCCCCCCCCGGGAGCACCAGAGCCCTTTTCTGAATCTTATTGAGCTCCGAGTTTGCTTTAAAATGAGATTTGTTTTGCTCCGAAGCACTGTTGAAAAATCACCGGAAGTTTTTTTTTCTTTGCTAACTTCTCTCGTGAAATGAGACTTGACTTCAAAGTACAGAAGTTTGTTAGCTTACTCATAAACTCCTGAATCTCCTCGAGACTTTGCGTTAAAAATTGATAGAGCTCAGAGTCATCAGTGTTCTGTGAGACTGTTGTGCCAGAATAATTCCAAAAGGAAATGGATGTTTACAAAAGATCCGAGTCCAAATTATCTGGAGCCCACTGAATCTTCAGCCTTTTGTTTTCCTGCAGGTGTTGCCCGGGGCCGGATCGGTGGGAAATGGGTTCACTCTGAACATTATGAGGCTGCACTGTCCTTCCAATAAAACACTCAGGGCTGTGAGGCTTTTAGCTGAAATCCACCTCGGTTGAGGTTGAGTGCACAGAAGCAAGCGCCAGGGTCGTGCAGTGGGGGCGAGCAGATTGGCAGCTGGGATGCTCGGGCGGCAAGCTGACCTCCTAAATGTGGACTTTATTGCACAGCCATTTTGTTTACCAGTGAGGGGGTGACACACTATCTGTCTCCGGTGTAACCTCGCCACCCTGTGACGCCACAAGTTGTCAGACGAAATCCACACAAACCGCACACACAGAGAGGAACATTTATTTTTTATTTTCCGCCTCTGTTGGCCTGTGGCGCCGGCTGACAACAATCATACAGGCCAGAGGTTACAGGTGGCGCTGTCTGTGATGCCCATCACCTTGGCCAGGTGGAGCCTGGGAAGGGAGGGTGCTGTTACTTATTATATATGAGAGAGACATTTAATTATTGGACACAGTACAGGTCACAGTTGGGAGCCCGGGAGGGAGTGGGGCAAATTGGTTAAGGAAGAGGAGTGTGTGTGAGTGTGTGGGCGAGTGAGACCGCTGTGTAGAACGAGGTAGAGGAGGGGCTGCATTGGTGACATCAGCTTTTGGCTCTCCGCCGATGGAGTCAGACAAACATCCCACTGCCTGGCCAGAGGCTTGAACGCCCTTTAAAAATTGCCACATGAGGGAAGAGGAGGGGAGGGAGAGAAGTTTTTGAAGGGCGGCTGGGACAGCTGGGAAAGAACGCTTGATATTCATTCTGGAAATGGGATGCGGCTGGTGGGGAATGAGATTATTCTAAGTGATCGAAGAGGAGGCGGAGGAAGGAAAGACTGGCAGACCGGGCCGCTCAGAAAACGTCTCCAAAACTCCTCTGTGTAATTGGCAGCGCTCGGCGTGTAACATTTGCTGTGTGGTTGGAGAAATTTCCATTTCCAAAACGAGATGCATAACATTTGGGAAGCTGTGACACCTCCACAACAAGACGACTGAAACTGGACCCAACTTTGGAAGTTTGCTTTAAAAGTTGAAATTTCATTCGTCATTTTAAATCAGTGGCTGTTCTGAACCTGCACGTATGTAATTGGCTGTTTGGCCTGTGGTGATGGTGTGTTGCAGCTTTCTCTCTGAAACCGTACAAGTGACTTGCAGTAGTCGAGCCAAGGCAAATAAAGTGTGGCTGCTGGACTCAACCACCTAAATCTGTATTTTTTAGAATTATTCATCTTTTCATTTTAACAGGGCCCTCAGCTAATGGCCATTTGCAATGAATTAGATCCATTTTGTGCACTTTCAAACTCAGGTCTCAAAATACTAGTCTCACCTGCTTTGACGGTGATCATTCAGTTAAATATAACACAAGGCCAAAGCCATTGCCGAAAGAGGAGCTGCTTTTTCAAGGTTCAAATCTCTCTTCTCGTCTTTTGTCCTAGCAGCTTTTTGATTAATCCTGTACATCTCCAGATAGAGAAGGGCGCAAGGGGGGGAGGAGGGTCATACAATCTTGCTTATTCACACACAAAAGCACAAAGACCCACTGATGTGAGATACACTCTCAAACACGTGGGGCAAACTCTATTGGCTCTGCTCCTATGAAGCCTGCTTTTCATCAAGGGTGGTCATCTTTTTCAGCCTCTTTATTTTTTTTCAGGGAATTAATTGAAAATAGAGGTAATCTTGGTACTTTGCTCCCGAAACTGGGCCAAAACCCATCAGCAGACAAAGTGGTATTTAGAAACCTCACTCCAGTAGCCGGAGTTTTTAAGACTGAACTTTTCTCCAAGAGGGATTAGTCAAGGAGCACTTTAATTTGAACACCTTTGTGCTATCATCTGATTATTGAATAAAAGAGGAGTGAGCGGGACAATTACTCCAGGAGAAATTTTAAATTCCCACCATCATTAAACGAACAGTTACTTTAGCAGACACCCACCAGACACCAAATTGGACATCACTCAACCTTAAACAGGTCCTCCCCCCGCTGCCACTAGAGATTAACCTGCTTTCGTGTAATATTTTAGTAAGAACGTCTCTGCATTGACGTTCAAAATGATATTGAATTGCTGCATTTTCCTTTCACTTGATTAAAGTAATTAAGCAGCATCTGATTACATGGTTCAGCGTACAAGAACGAAGACAAACATACGAACATAGCAATTAAGAGTTGTGCAACTCCGTGCGCAGCAGGCAGTGGTTACAGCCTGTTTGGGCTGGAGGTTAGAGGAGTGCCTGAACCCCTATCAATCACACAGCATTGTAAAGAGCAGAGACAGATGGCACCGTTGAACCGCACTCCGTCTTTCTGCCTGTCAGTCCACACATCACAGTTCCATGCACCAGCGGCACCAGCGCTAACCCCGAAAGCCTGGGAAAGACAACTGTTGTTTACAGGCACTTTGAAAAGCTACGAGGAACAGACAGCAGCAAGTGTGGCACAGAAGTGAAACCCTTTGCTTTCCAGTCTGATCTGACGCAGGGAAAACAACAATGTAAAAGGAAAGAAGAACACTGATAGAAAACTAGGATGGCACTCTGCCTCTGTCAAGGTCCAACAATCCCCTTCAGTTCAATCAAGCCATAACAAAGTGAACACATACATATAGATATTGATCCTTCATTTTTTGCATCAATATCCATGAATTATTACCTGGGAAATCTGGGAAAATGTCAAAAAAAATGCCCTATTTCACAATGATAATGAAAGTTGGACAAATAACTAGTGTCACGAAACCTAGTGGAAGGACAGGTTGTAGTCTAAGAAAATGTTTATGAAGAGTTTTTGCTTAATCATGTTGACAAAAAACACGACCTACTTGGCGAAGGTCAATGCTGTTCAAGGTAGAAGCAGAAATGGCTGAAACACAACCTCATAAACTAAAGAATATGTGCAACACATTCGATGGGGGAAATGAGACTTTTGTATTTGGCACACAAAGACAAATTATAATCCTAATCTAATCCTAATCTGTCTGTGATAATTAAGTTTCATGGTGACGGCAAATCTCTATCGGGAAAAACAGAAAAATCAGGTCAGACGTGGATAGTGGCATCATCACAGTGAAGCTTCACATGTGACAGTGTTTTTCAGATTTCAAATTAATCGTTAAATGAAGTGAAATTGAATTTCAGACCAACACAAAGAATAGACAGTCAGACAATTTGAGCTACTGTGATTCTGGAAGTTCCGCGCTGAACAATTTCCCGCAAAAAGCCCCCCCCCCCCTTCACTGTTTCCAGATAACCATTGGACCAGCGTGAAAGACCCACTGTCCTTTGGCTGAACACTCGAGCCGCCCCATGTGACCTGTTGAGCGTTTAGCCAGCGGTGGGGAGACACTGTACATGGGTGTGGGGGGGGGGATGTGTCCAGTGGGAGGCAATAATGTGGCATGATCCATATTAATGCATCCCTCCGCAATAAATTATTGAAACACAGAGCCAGTGTTAACCGTTTGCCTGCCCACTCGCGGGAATAAAGAGTTTGTTTGTGTGGCAGACAGAGGGGTATTGTGGACGCCGGACGGGGGGGCGGGCACATGGGTAAAGGCCAGGAGAGAGGCGGTGATGATAACTCAGTGGAGTCGCCATTAAAACCGGCCAAACACACTTTTATTTTCGTTAAAAAAGGAGGTGCTTACAGTGGCCGCACATGTGTGGCTTCTCAGCGTCTCTCTCACACACACACACTCACTTCAGTGTGTGTACAAAGTCAGCAATTACTTCGTTGAGCGCCCCCCCCCTCCTCCCAGTGACCCTTTCACTGGGACCAGCAGCCCACCACCACCGTCCTGTTAAAACCCCCCAAGTTCCCCAAACACCTTTATTTTGTGCCTGTTGACTTGAGGATGAATTTCAGAGGGCCCGGGCAGGGATGGGAGTTGGTGGCGGAGGGGGGGGAGGAGGTGGAGTGGTGTGGTGTCTGCTGGGGTCAAAGGTGGGAGGTCGGACAGCTGGTAAACCTCTTTAAATCCTCTTTTTTTCTTTTTGACACCACACATTCCTTCACAGCAGGGCACCGCCAGCTCCCCGGTCTGATTTAACAGCGCTGCTCGTACACCTTCATGTGTGAGTGGATGAGTCAGACACTTACTATGGCACGCATGTAAAAAATGTCAGATTTTTTCAAGGGAGCCAAACAGAAAAAGCTAATTTATTCCGCGGCATTAAAACCAGCAGTCGCGATGGGGTGGGTGGTATCGGGTTTGTTTGTTTCCCTGCCTGCAGTACCCACGCTGAGTTTTAAATGGTAGTGGAGTGGGTGGGGGGGGCTTTTAAGTCCTGCAACTAAACAAGACCCCTTCCTCTCTGGGGTTTTTTTTTCCCGCTTTGTGTTTATCAGTTTTCCAGCTTTGAACTGCCACACTGTGTGTTGTGGTGCTGTGAGCGAGAGGGTGAAAATATGAAATCTCATAATAAGAGAATAAGAAGTGAGTGATAGGAGACCACACCCCTGTTCCTTCACACAGCCACAGCAGATGAGTCGGACCAGGCTGACAGGCGGATGACTAAGCCATAGACTTAATGGAGACAGATGAATGTATCCTCCTGGCCGCAGCCAAGGCTACTGAGCCGGTGTCAGCCCCGGTGACCTGAGGAACAATTTATGCTCTGAGGGGGAGGGAGAGGCAGACGGACCATGAGAAAGGGAAGTCTTCAAAGAGCCAGTCTGCTTCACGCCTCAGAATAGGCTTCAAGCACTTAGCTCAAGAGCACTTTGGCAGCAACGGCAATTCCTCCTGCCACTGAATCCAGTCGGTTTCAGTGATTTACATTGTACCAACCAGAAGGAAACAACATAAGCTCGTCCCAACTGCTCTGCATTGGAGGGAAAAAGCTCTACACACCATGTTTGACTATTGTAATCCGGTCATGGATTAGCATGGTTTTGTGTTTATAATGTAATCCAGATCCAGGCCCAAGCCTGGTCTCAGTCTCAAGTCAAGTCTTGAGACAGATGTTTTTGGAATGGTCTCACTTGGACTTCTTCCCTTGCTTTTTGGCCTCTGGTGCCACCCATTGTGTTTGCAGGACTTTTTTTTGGGCAATATCTTCCCATTCTCCTCTTTTGATTCTCCCTCTGGGAACTTTCAGGAGGTAGTAACTCAAAACTGTGGGAGATGCCGAGCCGCAGCAAGTTCCCAAGAGAAGACACAAAATTGTTTCTTCTATTGTTTTATCATTTATGAGCAAGTCTAGAGGCCATTTTCTCAGGTGCCAAGAAATCATCAACGTAACTGGTTGAGTATCCTCCTTTATGGCCATTTTATAGCAAATGTCTACAAATTCCGCCAAGAGGAGGCAACAGGCTCATCTGGATGTGGGGGAGGCAGAAATAACTAGTTTGAGATCAGGACTATGTCAACACATTTACATTTACAGTTTGCCCACTGAGATATAATATACGCTGAATCAAACTTCTTTAGTTTTATTTCTTTCTTCTGTAATTGATCAGTTAGACCTAGGAAGTATTCAATCTGCTCAGTCTTGCAAAACATGCTTGTGATAAACTGCTTTGTAGATGAATGAAGATGAACTTGTTGAACACATCCTCAGATTCCCAAATCAAGGTAGGAACATGGCAAAAATCTGAAGGGATGGACATTTCACGCAAAAACACTACTTAACATTCACTGGGAGCTACTTAACATAATTATGATTTATAAATTTGGAAATCATGATCCATCCCCAGAAACTTGTAGATGCAATGCCGTGCAAGAGATGGAATGAAAGGCTGCACCCTCTTGGCTTCTGAAGTAGCTACATGATGAAAGCACGCAGTGACAACTCGCTGCTTAAGGCTCGTCGATACCACAAAGTCAAAACACCAGGGAGCCAAATGTAAGAACAGAGTGGAGAAATATTAAAGGGTTTCAACGACACATACACCACAGTGATTATTCATGGGAAAATAGAGACAGAGTGCACAAATTGAAGGAGTGTAAAAAAAGATGGCTTCCAAGCCCGGCTGCTCATCTTCTTGGCAATGGGCAGAGTGTTGGCTTCCATTCAAGCAAGAGGCCAGTTCTTTTCCCCTCGCTTTTTATGTTTCTTTTTGTTTTGGTTATTCACCATAAGACTTGTGTACAGCTCGTCCGCTTTTTCGCTTTGCTTATTTGGATCACCCTCACTCGCCGCTTTTTATTGGATTGAATGCGGCGGTCTGGTTTTTTCCCAAAGCCTTCGGGCCTTGAAATGCATGCAGGCTGGAATCCAAAGCCCTTAATCACAGCACAGGGAATAGGCTGACTGGAGAGTCACGACTCGTAGCGAGGGAGGAATCGAAGGTAGAGAGGAGAGGTGAGAATGAAGAGAGGCAGAGTGGGAGCAGGAGGAGAGTGGTCATCATCAGTAACGACACGTTTTAGGTGGCCGGTTAGAGAGCAGGCTCATGAACGCTTCTGCTGCCAGTGATACTATAGCCCTTGATTATACGTAAATAGGATCATGATTGAGGGTCTTGTCTGACGGAACGTGTTAAGGAGTCTTTTGTCTCATAGCTCGTCTCCATGAATGCACACGTGGGAGCATGACCGTCCGTGTCTCTGCGTTACAAGTCTACAGGGATGTGAATGTGTGAGGTAATGAGCCAGTGTGTTTGTGTGTACACGTAAACCGCACACGTGTCTGTGATATGTGATTGTGTGTGTGTGTGTGTGTTTGTGGCCGACCACTCCGGTACACTTCAAGCTGTTCAGCTGTCGTCAAGCTCGCTCAGCAAGAAGGAGGCTACTCCATCTGGTCAAACCCCCCCCCTCGTCCTCTGTCTTCTCTGGAGACTTGGTGTGTGAGAGTGTGCACGAGTATGGCTTCTAATATCACGTGCACTAATGTGAATGGCCACACACGAGCAAATATGAGTATATTCTCTGGCTTATGCAATGAGTCTAAGTACATACTACCCATTCACTTATCCCCTGTATGTCTGCACACACACACACACACACACACACACACACACACACACTAACACCGACACACAGAGCAGCTTAACGATTACTGTGAAAATTAATCAGTTTTCTATAACCTGCTCATCCCATATTTCTGCCCAGTGTTTGCTGCCATGATCGCAGACAGCCTCTCAGGTAAATTAGAGACAACGGCACAAAATGAAAAGATGGAGAGTCAACAAGTAAATGTTTAAAGTCAGTAGATGTTTCCAGATTAGTAAAGAATCATGTGTCTGCAGCAGATTTCGGCCATATAGCAAAAAACATAACATTAATATTGTACCCTTGTATTGTTTTCCTCATTAATTGGAATTTTAACATATCAGGCATGATTCTCTCTATTTAAGAGACACTCAAAGATGTAAATGTAAATAAATTATTTTTTGCAACAGATGTCTTACTTTGGTGCAATATCTATGTCCTATGTCCCAAATCTAAACACAAACTGAGTGTTTGTTTGTCACTAACAAGGTCCCAGGAGGCGGCCTTCAGTCACCTGGGCGCTGCAGCACAGCTCGTAGCCAGGTCGACTCATGAATGAACCCGGAGCAGCAACATCCAGCATTTCCTGACAGACTAAGAGTGTGTGTGTGTGTGTGTGTGCGTGTGTGTGCGTGTGTGTGTGCAGTGGGGGAGAGGGGCAAACTACTTCTGAGCTGTAGTGCAGCTGGCTGCCATCTCCGTGCACCGTGGTAATGTGAACCAGCTGCCCCCTTCTGCCTTCACAACCCACTGCAGATAACACAGGGGCTATTGTACCCCCCCCTAACACACACAGGGAGAGAAAGAGGGAGAGAGAGAGAGAGAGAGAGAGAAACAACTTAACTTTCCCTCTTTTTATTACCTTATTATCTTCTCTCCATCACTCACTGCCGTTTGTTTTCAGCCTCCCCCTCCACTCTCACTCCTCGACTCCATGTTTGGACATCTCTGCACTGCTGCCAGTCTTTCACTCATTCTCTCCAGTATTTAGCCTCAGAGTAATAATTAGCTACATTTGCAAATGAATGAATCCGTGTTTTTGTGTTCAGTCCCACAAAGTGACAGGGCATTCAGGGATTCAACTGTTGTTACGTCAACATCCACTTCATAAAATCAGTCTGGCCTTTTTTTCTGAAGAACTCTCAAACAAAGGATCTGTCTTCACTGATATTACAAATGTACGGGATCCCAAAGCATGAATGCAGACTATTGATAGAACATCTCTTAGTCCTTGAGATAGCACAAATGTAATAGTTATATCGTGGCCGTTGTGGTTTCTCTACTTCTGTGTGTCTCTTTAGTTTCTTCTGCCTTCATGTAGCCTTAAACAAATGTTAACAGAGTGTGAATGATTTACTGGAAAGGGACAAATCATGCAATATTTTGAATAAATTATATTGTATTCATAGTTTAATCAGATGCTGGCATTTAATGTTCTTGATTTTCTCCAGAAACATGTTGTTTTGTTTGATGCAGAAATGCTGCAAGTGCACATCAGGCTTTTCTAAGCCTATGTCACATTTACATTCCTTTTTTCAATATTTTCTGTAAATGTTTTCTTTCAATCTCCTCTCCCCCCCCCTTCGTTCCTCTGACAATCACTTGTTTTCCTTACTTTCTTCTCTTCCAGACTTCCCCTGCTGCTTTCCTTCGTCATCCCTCTCTCCCCTCCCTCTCATCTTAACATCACTCATCTGCCTGCTTTATTTTCTTCTCTCCCTTGTTTGTTTTACTTCGTTCCCTCCGTCCACCCCCCCCCGTCTGCCAGGCTTTCACTCCTCTGTGAGCAGAGGAAGAGAAAGAAAATCACAACACGGTGACTGGTCTTCACACCGCCGTGCCAGCAGGGTACGGGTCGGAATGGATGCACACACACATTCAGTCGTAACACACAACCAAAGTCCAAATGCAGTCATAGTAAAACACACAGAGGGAAGAACAAAGACGCACAGAGACAGCAAACGATCATGAAACACACATATAATTGCTAAAATCACACAGCGTCCCCTCCAATAAACACATTTCGGTAATGAGCGTGCATCCTCCTCCTCCTCATCATCACTTAAGGGAGGAAAGCCTGTTGTTTGGAACCGGGGATTAATGAGGAGGCGGAGAGGGTGGGTGTCGGAGGGGTGGGGAGCGATCAAGTGACATCCTGACATTTGAGCCCGAAACAAACGAATCGATCCTGATTAAATTATTCATTTGTCTGTTTACCGTGGAAAAGGGAAGGGATCGGGGGGGGGGAGATGGGGAGGGAGTGATGTAGAGATACTCTGAGGGAGAGCCGGTGAACGAGAAGCTGGAGAGCAGACATCTCTGATTCTACCTCATAATAATCATGTGCTGCATTGAGTAGAAAGGAGACGTAGTGAAAAAGATGTTTGCAGCAGCCCATATCTACTTTTGGGGAGTTCTTATCTCCCATGGTTTCACAACAGTAAACTTTAATATTCCTACAGGAGTGTTTTAGTGGTATTCAATAATGAATTTGTAGCAGCGTCCCCCTAGTTTGTTGTTGTTATCTACCAGGGGGCGGTATATCCTCAGATATCCTCCCAGTTCTCCTATACTGCTCTAAAATGCAATGCCCACAGAATATAATACATCATTTGTTGTTTTATGGAAACATTAACCTAACAACACATTTTTGGGATCATCATTTCTTAACAATGAATTTTTTATATAATATGGATATTGTAAAACTATGTCCATTACAAGTTTCTACTGGAAAAGGAAACACATCTGCTGATGGACAAAACATCCAATATTTCATACAAATATTTTATATCAAAAAATGCTTTATTGTGGTATATATTATTATATTATATTGTTTTATAGTTTTTTTTCTAATTGATATATATGTTTATTAATGTGCCAAAGAGAAGCAGCCCTCCAGATTTTGTTGTATGTAGTGCTTACAGTTTGAATGAAAGCCTTCCTGACTCTGATAAACGATATATTTAGCTATATTCTAATCTATTGGCAACACAGCACACAATCCTGCTGGAGATCACCCAGTCTATAAACAGGACTACAAACACACACGTGCACATTGACAAGAAGGTGCATTATGCCTGGTACCCTAACAGCCCCCTCAGTTTTTCCAGAAACTCAATATGGCTGCCGCCTCACTCCCTCCCAGCCTACTGCATTCCACTGGTAGAATGGATGGCTCCGCTGAGGATGACATTTTAATGAGTGTGTACGGGAGAAAGGCGACGATAGAAGAGCGCACACACACAGGCGCATGGATGCACACAAAGAGCTACTGTGCACAAGTGTCACTCATATGCAAACACACACACACGTATGGATGCACAAACAGCCATGAATAAAGTTTGCTTTTATGCATACACACACACATTTTCAATGTCACAGGTTTATGTCACCGATCATTCAGAAATCATCTCGACAGTTCTTAGAGTGTGTATCTTTTGTATTGACACTCAAGTCAAGTCGATGCTAAGCAAAGAGCTTAATGAAGAATGACTGCAGTGTTGTTGTTGTCATTTCCACTCCTGCCAGCAGGAAGTCGGTATGCATACAGAACATTTAATGATGAAATGATGACGTTTTCCCTTTTTTGCCGTTAGGTAGGTCAGAGGTCAAGGTCGGCGGAAGAGGAGAAGTTAGTCTGAAGGAAGTTGGACTGAAGTTTCCTCAGGTTCGCAGGTTAAACAGGTTTGAGCCCAGGTGAACCATCTGGGGCTGGTTCTGTTATCAGCTCGACCAACAAAATGAGTTTGAGCTTCTGGAGAACGGAGACAGCTAATTTTTACAGAGTGGAGTTTACTATACAAGTCACCTTTCTTTTTTATGCAATACACAATAAACTATTATTTAGCCTTGACTATTTTTGTGTAGATTTAAGGTTTCCTATATATCACCTTCATTTCTTTCCCAAACAAACTCTTGTTTTTATAGCCGATATTACTTATGGAGCCTTTTACTGGTGAAATACCACCATTTAAAATAATGGCGTGATCTGCATTGCAGAGACAGAGCACATAAACTATGTAGATTATTTAAATCTTAAAATGTAAATAGATTAATAGATTCATGGACAGATGGACAAAGAGATGTGTTGACACATCGTTTCTCAGGGTGTATCCACAGATAGTTAACTTCAGCAGCGGCAGATTATATTAACCTTTTAGAGGAAGCGTTTGCATATGGGGGGAGAGGGGGGGGGCACTGCAGTATAGCCGATGGGTTGAATTAATGAGATTGTAGGTATCTGCATGGCTGCACATTTTGACTGGGCTTTGGATGAGGACAGAGGGAGAGAGAGAAAGAGAGAGAGAGAGAGAGAAGAAATGGGGAGTGGGGAGGTCAGGGCAAGCGATGGAGGTGAACTACACACACACACACACACACACACACACACACACACAGACACACACTCACTCATTCACTCACTCACTCACACATTACCGCTGAAAGCCTCTCGTCTTCCACTCCCCAGTTGTAACCTTCAATTAACCTTCCTCCTGAATAGTGTGAGTGTGTGTGATTGTGCACATATGCACTGGGATATTCTTGCTGACGTTTGTGTGAGTGTGTGTGCGTGTGCGCGTGTGCGTGTGCGTGTGCGTGTGTGTGTGTGCGTGCGTGCCTGCCTGCCTGCTCACTGGCTCATATGCATCTGCTTTTGTTCAGCCTAAAATCAATTTTACCCACATGCACACACACACACACTTCAGTGCACATCTTGGCCTCATTGAAATTCACAACACTGAAAACACACATTTCTTTAGTATTAGTTCAGTGCTGATGAGCTCTGGACATCCAACTAAATAAACGGACATGCATGGAAATACACCGGCAGTGTGTCCACTCGGAGACATTCAATACTTCCCATTCTATTCTCTGTCTGTGTCAATTCTTGGTCAATCTTTTACTTTACATTATCTCGCTCAGTATTCTTGACTTTTCATAGACCTTGATTTCATTTGACGTCAGCAGACAAGTGGCACATTTATCACTGTCTCATATAGCTGTGGATTATTCTACACTACAGCTCATATCACAGTGGGACTATCAACGGCTGACTGCCTCTACAGTTTGCAGACATCTTTCTTTTTTACAGGGTTTGGGTTGTTTTTTTTATCGGGGCACCAAAACATTTGTCTAAAAGCTCAAAAAAAGGCACTGATATTAGAAACAGCTTTAAAAAACGAGAAACACACAGATTGAATCTTCTCTTAATGTCTTTGCCAGCTTGATACAACTGAAGGTAAAACCACTCACAATGAATAACTGTGGCAGTTAAAAAGTCCGTGTCAGACATTTTCCAGGAGAGTGTGGTGTGAAAGAATGCTGATTTGAACGTTTTCTCTATACAAAGCAGGTGAGGAAAGGGCTTGGGCCTCATTTTGGAGTTCCTTCCCCCCTATCAGCTTACAGAAAGAATATTAGATTGAGTGAGGCAGGATGGAGGAAGGAGGAGAGAAGGTGGTAGATGAACAGACAAAACTGCAGATGAGTTTTATTTCTCCAAGAAAAGACTATATTCTGCCTGTTGCTGCAATCTTTACTTCCTCATTACCCAAGGCTGTGGCTAAAAATAGCAAGTTCCAGCCTGATAGTATATATACACGTACATGTGTGTGTGTGGGTGTGTGTGTGTGTGTGTGTGTGTGTTCTGGCCACAGCTGCTCAGAATGGCGAGGGTTGAATTGGAGCTGATGAGGGCCATATAAACAGTGAACATCTGTGAGAGCCTATTCATACTGTAAAAATATAGTACACTGTAGAGTGTGTGTGTGAGTGTGTGTGTGTGTGTGTGTACGCGTGTCTTGAAATTCAGAGAACCACGCCCTGCTCTCCAAGTCTCCATTGCTCTCCTACTCTCCCTGTGTCAGACCAAACTTTGTTCACCCATCCCCCCTCATTCTGCATTCCACCAGACTTGAGGGGCCCTCGATAGCTTCCTGACTGCCTCTCTCTCTTTAACCCTCTTTCAGACACACACGTGCACGCACACGCGCACCCACATAAGCACATAAATGCACCACACACACACAAACACACGTGTACAAATCACGGTATTTTTAGAAAGGTACAGTAGGCAGCAGGACACTTATGTATGTACATTTAATCATGTGTGAACCCATGCATGCTCTTGTAAGCATGTCTCATGTATGTTAATACTCTTGTAATTACATTACATGTAACATGTGTTCTGACATTCTGAGGCCTGAGAGTGTGTCCGTTCAAACAGAGGGGGAATAACAGACAGCATGCACGTGTACCTACTTGTACGTGACTGACTTGAAGTCACTCATCTAGAGGCTGTTTACATAAAACGTGCACGAAAACTTTATGTGGAGGATCACTGTGTAGTTCATGTTTCCAGGCACTGGCTGACCTGCGTGGGATCTTCTATAGTCTCTGTCTCGACATGTGTGTTTCTATGTCTGTGTTAGGAATGGGTCAGTACACAACGCCTGTGGGGAAAAAGGTTTGGTCCATATGTCATGAAATTTATTGCAACGCTCTGGTTATATACAGTGATTTTTAACTTGAGGCTGTGTTCAATGGCGGGCCGGAAATTCACCCGAGACAGCAGCCAGATAAGAGTGGGTCAAATGAGGGTTGAACAGTCTCATTCAGCAGACCTGTGCCATGCATAAAAGGGGGAATTAGACACAGACAGGAGGGATATAATTGTTGTAATAGGTTGGGGATAATTGGCCTTATTCATGTGTGTGTCTTTGTAAGTGCGTCCTGGGGGAGAAGAGCCAGCCTCTGTCTTACATTGTTTGGAGGTTAATCCCAACAGGAGGTCACGAATACCAGACTAGAAGCCAATAGGGCGGCTTTAAATGCAAACACACACACACACACACACACACACACACACACACACACACAATTAAGTTATGTATTTAAATCGAAAAGCAGACATTACATTCAATCTTTATGCAGCTATTTGTCTCCAGACAATGGGTCCATACATTTTTTACAGTACTGTCAATGAGGCCGCTGAGTTGAGAGAAGACTGAAAGGAAGAGACCAGGCTACTGTTACATATCTCTTGACATATTTGCAAACCTTTTTTGGCATGTTTGTGCAATGTGACACTTTGGATCCAACATGAAATTCACAGCAGAACAGAGAGAGAGAGAGAGAGAGAGAGAGATGAAAACTGACACAGAGACACCATGAGAGATCAGAACAAGCTCAGGCACTGTGCGCCGCCATTTCACTTCCACCAGCATCACCTCCCATTGCTTCCATCTCTCCCTCTCCCTCTCCCTCTCCGTGAATAAAAAAATCATGAGAACCCAACGATTTACACAAAAAGATTACAGCCAATATTTGACCTCCACTGGTGGAGGTTGAATATTGGCTACCACCAAGACTTTAAGAGAATGATATCTGATGGAAATCAGTAAGAAAGACGTGCAGGTATGTTTTTCGTCCTGCCCTGGAAATGGATTGGAATAATAATTACATTTAGCTGACAATTTTATCCAAAGCGACTTACAATTAGTGCATTTAACCATGAGGGTACAAAGCCAGAACAACAAGAATCAACCATTTCAAACCCTGAAAAACTACTCAGTTAGCTGCTTTGCTAGTTCTCGATTGAAGTCATGTCAGCTACATGATGAAAGAAATCAAACTCTGGGATTTGGTGAATCATCCATTTGCAAAAATGTATTGCAAGCCCAGAGATTCCTTCGCCCTAATGAATGACTTTTTCATCAATAACATCAATATGTTGGCCTCCTCCCACCTCCAGTTTTTCAAATCTGTCTGCAATGTGTACAGGTATGATCGTTTGCAAACATGTGTAGAACTAAATGCATCTGCCGGTGTCATGAACAGAAGAATTCCAAACAGTTTCCCTGCACTCCTTTCCAATTTCGGAGAGGGGAGACGTACTTGCAGAATTCCTCCCACATGCGGCAGAGCAGCCCCAGCACCATTTAACAACTAGACAAGGTAAATAAGATCTCAAACTGTTTTTTATTACATGTTCCTCTCTTTGCTTCCTGGACTGAAAACAGAACTCGATTTAGAAACTGCAACTTGAACGTGGAACTGAGAGATCAGCTGGTTGGCAGTCAGGCTTTTGGTGTCATTAAGGTGAGCATTATTTTGGCTACTGTAATCGAGGAGCATTCTTGT